>NW_010097715.1:47613-86057 GCF_000699245.1 Pterocles gutturalis | reverse complement strand
ATATAATTATATATATAACTTAAATGTATTATTCTGATGGTATTTTGGCATGGGTTGGTGTGTTTCCTGAAAGCAGTGTCTTGATAGGGGATTTCTAAGAGGGTTTGAGGGTCTGTTTCAGGGGTGGCTGGGGAACCGAAAGAGCCTCACCGATTAGTGCCTGACTACATTTCTTCTGTACTGTTATGAGAAACTTTTTGTGTGGACTAATAGTTTTGATTCTCTCAGTAGACAGACTGTTCTTTTACCAAGAACCTAATGTGAAGTTATCATCACACAGATCAGTATCTGGCATCCTTGATATCTTAGAGATCTTCATTGTGACGTACAAATCAAGTTGTGGGCTCTTGATATTCCATAGAAATCTAGACAAGGAAAAAAAAATTGATGGCATACCTGAGGGGGATTTTGTAGATCTAGAAGGCACCTAATCAACATACTGAAGATGGTTTTATTGGTTTTACTAAAGATTGTAGAGTCTGCCTTTGTAGATAGTGAATTAGCCTTTTATATCAACAGATATAATGGGCCTGTTACTTCATTGATGATAATTACAGATTTGATATGCCATTTAGGTGTATTACATTTCTTCTCTTCTTGGAAAGCTTAACATGTGCATCTATGCAGTACTTGACATCATGCTTTGTTTCTTCTTGTTAATTTATTTTCTCTCCTGATCTGATGATGCTTCCGTGCTTTTAGTGCTGGCTGCTTTTTGGTAGCTTGCCTATCAGTTATGACCATAGATATAAAAAAAAGTTATTCTAGAAATCCTGATTACCTCCCTGCCCATTGTCTCCCCCTACCCCTAAAAATAATTTTTTTTCAGGGGCATGGATTAATATAAAATATGACAAGTGATTATTAGCAGGACTATTTTAGTTTCAATGGATACCACTGGTATGGTGTTGATTCAGTCTGGTAGTTTGACAACACCTGCAGTTCAAAAAGAAAAGAAAAAAGAGTTTCTTACCTGCACTGAAATGGTGCATGTACACATCAGTGAAATGAGTCACCTAGTATTCTCTGTTGGAGAAAGTGGTTAGGAATTTGATATACCTTCTACACACGTGTAGCAGATTTTGACACGCACAGGTTTAGTGCATACATGTAAAGCTCTTCCCATATTCATAAGCTCAGAGTCTCTTCTAGACTTTATCATACCAAATGATCTCCATGCCCGGAACGTGCTGACTTGCTGTGTGTGATACTAGGTTCCTTACTGAAGGGTTTCCATGTATCTGGCAGTCCAGACTGATAAATGTAGGGTAGTTGGGTAGGTTGCTTTTTAAGAACTTTGTCCGAACTGGTGCAGTTCACAGATGTGCTATTGCATATGCATGCTAAAATGGAAACTGGCAGGCAGGGGGGAAAATTACTCTTTGCTACATGTTGAGGGAGGCAAGAATATATCTGGCTTCTCTTCTGGGTCCCTGTTTGTGTGAACTCTGAAGCGGAGCTCAGGTTTCTTCAGGGTTAATCTCGTGGTGGTGAGGCTCATCTTCTACCTGCAGTTAGTTAATTGTCATGAGTCACAGTTAAAGAAAAGCCCGTGGATGTTGTCTTCTCTTTGTCTTTGGATACACATGCTATGTATATTTATAGATTCATTAATTCAGTCACTTCTTTTCTCCCAGCTCCTGCAAAGATTTGGGTTGCTCTTCTGACTTTGGAAAATACTTCATCTTGTTTCAGGAGAAGCTCTTATGCCTTGTTACCAGCTTGACATGGGTTTTGCCAGCCTCCCATTTTCTAAAGTCTTGATTAACAAACTATCCTACTGTCAGGTTTCCTGAGCAGTTTGCAGACCTTGTTAAAAAGGTTTCACTGCAGCTCGGAAGGTAAAAATTAAGAGCAACTAAGTAGTACTGTTGAATAGGTGGTCTTCTTTCGGCTTAAGGAACAGTCATGTGTATTCTTCAGAAATCTGTAGGTTGGTTGTATTTTTGCTAGTGCAGGAAAAAGGTAGGAAGTGAAACCCATTGAAACTGAGTAAACAAACCTCTATCAATCAGATAATGTAACAGGGTGGGGGGGGAAAAACCCCAAACCCAAATATGGTTCCTTTAAAATTATTTTTTCTATCTCAACAATTTGTTCAGATCTTCCTATTTTTTCTGTCTTAAGAGCAAAAAAAAAAAAAAAAGCAGCTCTGATCTTGAGCTCTCTGACCTATTTTTAGTCTCATGTGACATACAGCAGAGGTGCTTTCAGTTCACTTGTACGTTGGTTTTCTTACACTTCACCCTTTTGTGTTTGAAATAACAAAAATACTGGCAGTTATAGAAATCACCACCCTTTCACTTTTAAAGGAAGAATCTCAAACTGTTGCACAGAAACTGACCATAGATGTTGGGGGGGGGGGGGGGGGTGGATACCAGAGTAATTCATCAGGTGAGTTTGCCAGGATGTATTTTATGGTACAAAATGTCCAGGAAAAAAATAAAGTATGTTGTGATATTTGATTAGAGAATAAAAGTTTTTGTATGGAAGAAGGGCTTGTGGGCTGATAAGCTACTTGCTTAATTTTGTGTATGGAATTCCATTTTATATGGAATTATTTTCATTAAAATATTGAGAATATTCAGCTAATCTCATGTGTCAGGGGAAAAAACCTTATTGGCCCTTCAGCTGGTTTTGTGGGGGATATTTTTGTGACCTTTATAACTTCTCATTCAAATAAAATTTTTAGCTTCTAGATGTCTTTTTTTTCTACAAAAAAAATGCTTTAGTATTAACATGAAAATGTACTGTTTAGATGCAAACTGAAATTTATCCTGAGTGTTTCATGAATGTATGCTGTTTTTTCAACAACCATATTTTTCTCCAGTGTGATAATAAACTTGCCTTTCTAAGCCTTGAAGTTAGAATTCTGATTTCAAAGCTGGCTTTCCGTTGTCTGTTCCAACATACAATAATAAATACCTACTTGCAAAAAAAATAAGTGTTTTACTCCAGTGCCTCTCTTCGGGAGCCCTGCATTTCTGTGAGCTTATCCCACTCCTTCTCAATGTGTCTGGAATCACGAAGAAGTGGAATAATACATACTGCCTTAGGGCAAGCCATGCCTTGGTGGAAGACTGAAGGGTGTGCAGCTGAAGGGTATGTGGGAGGCTGGAGCCAGGAAAGGAGTTCAGCTTACTAATTGTACTGCTTCCTACTTCTCAAATGTTGCGTGTTGTTATATTGAAACCTGTTTTGCAAAATTAGGGGATAAAAGAAGATCTAATAATGTCTGTGCACTGAGGTGCAAGTCATCGCCACCCCTGGGTGTTGTACCCTGTGCGTACATACTGTAACAGACAGCAGAGCAATGTCTTGGGTCAAGGTGATCTTGAAGTACTTACGATAGTAGTCTTGTACCAATAAACGCAAGCCATAACCTGATGATGAGAGGCGTCAGTTTTTCAGATAAATTGCTCTATACCTCTGGATTTTAAAACATTACACAATTATTTTTATTAAACAAGGAACTTAATTATAGCAATGTTTAGTCTCATTGTAATTATTGCAGAAGTTCCTAGGAGGCTCTCCAGCCTCTCCTATGCTCTTCTGGCTAACCTGTTCAAAGCTTTGTACAGTTAAATTTTCAGGGTCAAAGGCATTTTGGCATGAACTGCGCACTTGAGAACTTACTCTCATCACCAAGGACAGATTGCCTTATGCCTAATGCCCTGTCCACGCCTAGCCCCGATTACTATACAATTTACAACTCTAGTAGGCATTGTATGTTGAACTAACCTGCCTAGAGGAAGCAACTTCAGACAAGTTCTAAACCCAGGAGTTTTAAAGATTTTTATTGAACTTCTGGGTTTGTAGATAATAGAGCAGCCAATCCAGTGCAGAAAGTTAAGTTTTTCAGGGGAAAGTGTAAGTAGCTCAGGTCAAGAAGGATAAAAATTAATTGATGTACATATCTGTTTTTTTTTTTTTTTTTTGCATTGTACTGCTTTTTGTAAAAAGTTGGTACTTGCAGGTTGAGGATAATTGCTTTAAATTTGTGCATTTGTTTCCAAATACAGCTTATATGCTGAGCGTATTTGTGTGTATCTATGTAAAGATTTATTTCTCTATTGCTTGCATACATTTTCAGTTTGTTAATTTTTAAAATAGTTTTGAATTTGTTTTCTGTTGTTAGAATGTATTAAGTTATATATGTATGTGTTTTATGTCTCAAAACAGCAGAAGTGCCCTCTGGGATGAATCTAGAGTTTGCAGCTTCTTTGGGAAGTTATGTGGGTAAAGTATGTTCTGACCTGATAGAATTTCATAGTTTGGTGGTTGTTTTTGTTTGGTTTGTTTTTTTTTTTAACTGAAAGAAAAAACCTTATGGCATAACAGTTTTCTTCCCTTATGGACATAATTCTGAAGAGAAGCACAGCATTTTGGAAGTACGCATTTGGATTGCATGTGCAATTTGTGTTAACATCCTTACATCGATGCATTGTGAGGTTTTAATTTTGCTAATGCTTTCCAGGGAAACTCTGCCTCCTTTATTGCACAAAATGTACTTGCTTGTGTTGTGAGAAGTGTTAACAACCATTCCTTTTTTTTTGTCTAAGAAGAATGGAGGATTGTGTGTACTTATAAGGCACCTAAATGTCACTCTGGAGAGAAGGATGTTTCTCATGCTCCCATCTTGTAATTGCTTTTTAGTGCAGACATGTAAAGCCAGCTTTTCCTAGATCATGATTGTGTGCTTCTGTTTTGTTAAGTGCTTAATGTGAGATCGTGCAGCCTGATTTGCCTTTCCTGCCCTCTTCCTCCCCTCCACCCACTCCTAACAGAGGAAAAGAGTTCAGGCTGGGGAGCTATGCTTACACGAGGGCTGTATGTGATTAAAAAATTGGAAGATTACAATTCTAGCAGTCTAAATTGTGTGCCCAGAAGGACTGATGTCTAGGCTGGGGTTTTGAAGATTAATACTTGTGAAGTGCTCTGATATTTTTGAGTGCTTTAGAGAAGCTACTGAGAAAATTAATTCTGCCTTCAGAGTTTGAGCACTTGGCAGTATGTGAAGCCTATTGCTGTTTCAGACCTTTCACTTTTCTTTTTAAGAAAGAAAAGAATTATGACTTAATTATGAGAGCAACAACCTATATGCATAAATTGACTTGGGAGCTCTGTGGAAAACTAACATGGAATATTACTGTAGGTCTGTTAAAAACCAAAGAGTATATGCTGTAAGATAATTCTGTTAAGATGCACCAGTACTCATTTTTTAAAATTTTTTTGGGGGTGAGGTTAAAATTAAGGACATAAGTATGGATCATAAACAGCTGACTATGTTGGCTAATGATTTATTGCCATGAATACCTTTCAGTTCAGGATGTTTTCCAAAATGTCTGTATCACTTGTCTAGAAGGACATGTCTGAAACTTTCTTGAAAGAAATAAATTCCTTAATAGAAGTCCATATATCTTTCAAAGCAAAATAAAAGTTCAGTGTTGAAAATTGATCTGTTATTTTCAGGATTTGAAAAGTTTTTGCTCTTCACAATTTGGAAAGTAAATGAAAGACCAAGAGTCAGGCTTTTTACAAGTGACTTCTAGGATAACTTGTCTGGCGTGGTATGTGATAGGATTTTGACCAGACTGATGGGTCAGCCACAGTATGTTCTACCTTTCATTTTCTGTTCTCCTGCACTATTATTCAGTGTGATGCAAAAGAGGGGGCAGTAGGACGAGAGTGAGTTGTTTGATTGCACATGGAAAATTCTGGTTAGGTGCATGAAGACAATTTGTAATTTTGTGTAGGAAGCAATAAAGAAAAAGTTGGGGTAATTGTGGTGGAGGTAGGCTGATTTATAGCATGGGAAGCAAGGCTCTGGTGCGTATGCCACAAATTGGCTCCCTGTGTCACCCCCCAAGAATCAGGGATCTTGAGCTACAGTCTGGGTTGTGTTTCTTTCTATTTTTTCCTAGCTAAGTCTTTGGGGGTAGGCTCAGCACTTCCAGTATTGTTCCCTTCAGGAGCAATGACATCCATATTCAGTAACTTATTTTAAAGCAAAGAATGTTTTTAGTGTTTTCTATTATTCTTTTGTTCTGATCTGTAGTTCTACATGCTCATCTATATTTCCCTAAGTCTTAAAATTGCTTCATAAGGTGAGAAAGGCTTTAATTATATCAAGGCTCATGTCTGTCTTCCATCGTACTTGGAGAAGTAACTGACAGCAGATCCTCCTTTCCCCCAGAGAACGAGGCGAGCAGTGCTGTACGCCTTTTGATCTGTAAATCCCAGCTCTGACGTGATGAGGAGCCTGGAATTATCTTACTGTCATGCAAGTTACTCCTCTTTTTCTTCCCTCTTTTTCCAAATGTGTTTCAGAGGTTGCTTATGTAGCTTAACTCTTTTGCCATTCTGATTCTTTACAAATGTCCCTCTATAAAATTAGAACACTACATTCATAAGGAAATTATGATCCGATATACTAGACTTTCCCTTTACTGCCGAAGTCATGTAACATGAAATTAATTGTGTCTTGGTATTCTTAGTTTGTCATGCACAGCACAAATTTAGTACTGGAGATAATCCTGTAGCAAGCTGAAATGGCTTCTCACAGAACAACGGGATGATTAGTGATGCTGAATTTGAAGACAAAACTGGAATTTGGTAATAAAAATATGATTTCTATACATCTAAAATATTAAATTATTTCAGATGTACTAAGCTGAACTACTCTTCAAGGTTCTCAGTAAAATTAAAGTTTTTAACGCTAGGATGTGTGCAAACAGAGAATAGTGCAAGTGAACTAAACCCAAGACTTCAAATAAAAAATTCACCCGAAGTAGCTAACCATTGCCTTAATTAGATATAGCTTCAAAGCGTATGCTAAGATTTTTCCACTCCAGCTTTTCATCACTTCCACAAGTTCAACATGCCCTATACAGATGCTTAATTTGTATGCCGGGCCCTGTGATAAAGCTATTTCTGTCGATGAGATTCCAAAATTATAGGCACTGATGTCAATGCAGATGAGGTTAGCCTAATTTGGTCAAGAGAGGGCTATGCCATGCAAAAATCTTCTTTACATGGGCACATAAAGGCCAGTGCCAAGACTGACAGGTGTCCAGTGGGTGGCAAGGAGCTTCAGAGATAAGCATTCTTGTTGGTACTGCTACAATTCTTGCTTCTTTAAGGAACAATATAATAGTTGTATGTCTTTTTTCAGCATTCCTCTGGGATAACAAAGTAAAATGGAAATGGAACTTAATTTTACAAATGTAACTATTTTAAATCCTATTGCAATAACTTTTTTTTTTAATGCTAGATTCTTAAATTCAATTTCTGTTTAATGTTAAAGCTTGACAATGAAGCTAGCATCTTGTTACCTTCAAAAATGGAATATTAAGTTCAGAGGTATGCTGCTGTGAAATCCCTGTAAGAAAAATTGCTTGAAAGTGTTTTTTAATTGTAGGAGGTCTTGGAATGTTGTAAACCTGATAAAATGCGCACTCAGGTTGAATAATGAGAAGTCTTTACAAGGATATTGTATTTTTGAGAAGGCGGTAGAAGGACATTAGTTGCAGTTCAGGAAGTCCCTAAATTTTTTTCTACTAGCTTTCCACCTTTTTTTCTATGACAATGTGTAAGCTGTGAAGTGTATTAAAAATGTATTAATCTATTAATAGAATGCTTTCTTTGTACATCTGTTTCTATACCTGCTTTCATGCCTTCCCGTGACAGGGGATTGCAGTCATGGAATTTTTGCCTGGGAATTTTTTTATATTGATTTTGAACTTGTAATTCTTCTGTTCCTTTGTCAGCTACCTCTTCCTTAGTTCTAATATATGTAAAAAAAATAAAAACTCCTTGCATCCAAGAAAAAATATCTTATGCTGACGTCTCTGTAATAGAAGGCTGAACCTTTTCAGTGTATTTCAGTCTCAAACACAGTGGTCTTTCTCAGTTTAACACCTGCAGACAAAAGCCACAACACTACTGAAAAGCTCTCTCTGTTACTGGGTTGGCTTTATCTATAGTGGGTGAGATGCTGAAATAAGTAGATCAGGTTTTTGATGAAAAGCCTTTGGATGTGTGGATTGCTGGCACCCACATGCTAACAGAATATTAATGGAAGGCAATAACTACATGTTTTACAAGTGTGTAAGTGTCTATAAAATATCAGGTTTGTATGAAAATACCTTTATTAAACTTTATTATCAAGTTTTTAAAGCATTCGCCATGAGAAATTTGCATCTGTTACAGGTCAGAGAAAGAGAATTTGGAAGTACGTGAGACAGGGTTGTATTGGTAGCTCAATGAAATACAAGGTGGGAATCTGGCAATAACTTATTGCAGCCTGGAAAGTGAGGGAAGGTGCTGCAATGGCAAGCGTTGAGTGGTGGCATTTGGAAGGCTGGGGTTTTCAGCTTAATGTCTCATTAGAGCCTTTCCAAGTTTAAGTAGTTCAGCTGAAATTGGTCTGCTTAACCAGTTCAGTGGAAATCGGTGAGCTTAACCTTAATGTGTGTAGGTTTAGTTCTTGGGAAAATGCATGGAAGACTACAAGCATTTTTGGCTATGGTGCTTAAGCAAGGTCTGAAATAAGTGTTTAGTGCAGATGAGCCTCCAGATGAATTTTCTCTGGAAATAATGTTTTAGCAGAAACTATAACTGTGACAATGTTTGGGAATTTTTTTGTTTGTTTTAAGCTTGAAATTTTAGATTTTTGAGGTGAAAGAAGTTGAATGTAGTTGGCCAGTTAACTTCTCTTAACCTTTTCTTGTGTTTCGGATACTATGTGTTGCTGCTTAGTTTTGTGCTTTGCTTTTTTGTGAAATGCTTGGGCAAGGTCAAGATAATCTTTCTTTTAATCTCTTTAATCTTTATAAACTCTGTAATGGCTGTTTAAGTTAATTATTATTTTCATTTCTAATATCATATTCTAAATCAAATGCTATATTGATTTGTGGATTTGACAGTAGGTGTCAGTTACTTTAATGGAAATGACCACAAAATAGGAAAATAAAAGCTAGGCTTGATTTATGGTTTGGATTGGAAGGGACCTTAGAGATCAGCTAGTTCCAACCCCACTGCTATGGGCAGGGACCCCCTCCACTAGCCCAGGTTGCTCAAAGCCTCATCCAGCCTGGCCTTGAACCCCTCCAGGGATGGGACATCCTTTGTGTCCTTTGTCTTCTGTGGATAGTTTATGAAGTATTGCAAGATACAACTACTGTCATTTTAATTTCTGTTATTTTCTTTTCTGGTGTTGTAATGTGTTGACAATTTTGTGATGTTGTCTTTCCGTGAGATTGTAACCTCCATGTTTTTTATTTAGGTTTCCAGTTAAATACAAGACAGTCAGACAGTCTTTCACTGTTCAAAGGATGTGCTTTAGAAATAGAACATAAATGTTTTATTACAAAGTCATTGGTAGCTTTTCTTGTCACACATTACTGTTCATCTGTTTTCACTTACATAGCCAGGTTACTTGCAATATGTGAAGTATATGGGAATTTAAATTACTCTGTATTTGCTTCCAATGTACCATTCGGTCTTTGAAGGCATGTTTAATAGTGAAGCATGGTAACTCGGAGCAGCTAAAACTCAACTTCTTGCATCTCACCTTCAGAACAGTTTAGTGAATGGATTGCAGTCTGAGGCCCTAACACTACTTAGTCTTGTAACAATGGTACCATTTTTTAACTCTTCAAAATAACAGATGAAGGCATTCATATTGTACTCTGAAACTGATCCAGTTTCTTGCTGTGGCACAAACCTTTTGTGAATGAGCAGATGACAGTATCTGCAAACAGGTGTGGAAAGATAAAAGCTGGTGTAGACTAGCCCTGGTTGAACATCTGTATGACCATGCTAAAATGGTTCTCTGTCCAAAGTTATAAGTCTCACTACATCTGACAGTTGAAAAATAAATATTTCCTAAATAACGCGTGACAAATACATGTGTGTAGACTGTAATATTAATAACTTTTTAATACTTTTTTATTTTGTTAAAGTGAGTTTGGTAAAAGTGGAGTATAGCTTCTTGCCAACATCTCTTCCCTGGAGAAATGCAAAGATCTAAGTTCTGTGGATTTAAACAAAGCCCTAAAATGCAATTATAGGTAAGCAGCCTCAGAAAAATGGCTGGCTGAAAAAAATGTGAAGGAATACTGTACTGTAGAACTTCAGTTCTTGGGCTACATATATTTTCATAGGAACAAGGGCTATATGGTACAAACTCAGTGACAAATGATCCAATTTAGATCCTTTAAAATGTGTATGTTCTTTGTAGAAACCCTGAAATTTACTATGTTGGGTAACATATGACAGAGCCACTGAGAGTATTCTAATTTGTATTGCAAAAGAAGCATTTTAGAAAGAAGTAATCTGTTTCTATATATTTAATCTATGCAAGGAAATTAAAAATGTGTTCTCATCCACCTCTCGACTGAGATATGTGCATTTTTGCCAAATCATTTTCTCAGTGTTACACAGCCATTTCTATTAACCTGCATAAGCATGATGTTGAGCAAATAAGATTAAAAGTTAAAAACAGCCATCAGAAAAATGCAACATTTAATGTGCTTGCTTTGGTAAAGATTTAGGTGATTTGTTTATAAAATCTAGAATACTTCTTACCCCTTTTGGAAATGCGGTGCGTACAGGATGATCCTGATAGTTTTCTGTTGCTGTGTTAGAGTAGCTGATGAATGAATGGTGGTATAGAAATGTAGGGTTGTTGGCTTCCTTTCAGTCACTGAGATTGCATCCTTACTTTTCTAAGGGGGGGGGTTCTTTCTTTTTTCCATCTTGTTGAAAACTGAAGTGGAAGATTTCTAAAAACAAAAAGTGGTCTTTAAGGAAATTGTTAAAGTCTGCCTTCTGGATCTGTAGCTGTCCTTGGCTTTGGAAGTCCATGTTCTGGACTTCTAAGCCTTTGGTTTAAGATTAACCTGCCTTTGGAGTTTACTTGAAATAAGTAGTGATGATGATTTATATGTAGTAAAGAAGGTGAATTTTGCTAACTTTCTTTAATTTTTCATGTTTGCTTGTTTACTAGCTGATATGTAGCTTTATTAATAACCAGCTAGAGTAGTTGGAACCTTGTACCTAGTTGCAACATAGGCTAACATGGCAAATCTTTTAAATAAGAACCTGAATTGAAAGTAAAATGCTTAGATAACATTTTAAATTAACACACAAACAGAAGTAGCATTTGTAAAAGTTGGTCACTGTGTATATGTTGTGAAATTCTAAAAGGTCTGTTCTCAGTATTGGTAAAAGTAATGGCATATTTTCCTCTTGTTTTTTGCTTGGGTGCAATGTTTAGTGGTTGGATTGAGCTGCAGCGATAGCTACTCACATTTGTTACAAGAATACTTCTCATAGGTTGCCATTTAACTATTCTTAGTGATGTCTGCTGGAGAGAGAGATCACACATGATAGATAATGAGACAGGAAAAAAGTGAAGAAAAGATGGAAATTAGTTTAGAGATGTGTGGTGGTTTTTTTTTTTTCACTCCGTGCTGGTGAATAGATAAATGATAGGCTTATTCCTCTGCTGTCTTTACATGCTGGTAATATAAATATTGTTAAGTTCCCTGACTGGTCCATAACAAGTTATATACCAGTCAGAAGTGTATCCTAGAAATCAGTGGGCCACAAGCCACTGTTCTGTGCCTGCTCTGGAAGGGGGTGTTTGAAGGGCAGAGACTCCATGGAGATCTCATTTCTGGGCCAGGTGTACAAATGCTTGCACATGAAATTTGGTCGTGCTGGAAAGTAGGAGTGATTAGCAATGGGCTTCAAACTTCAGCGTAAAAACTGATGTGGTTATGGAGATGTGTGAAGCAGTGCTGCATTTAAACAGGAGCATCATATGAGACCCAGTAATGCCAGTGAAATATGGTGCTGTTGCTTCAACTCCGGATTTCCTGTAGGTGTTACTGAAATGCTTTTTGGGGGAGCACTTAAAGGCACTTTTGTAGATACAGTAATTACTGAGGTTTGTAAGGCAACACTGAGTCATTCTTCAGGACTGGTGAAATTTATTAAAAAAAGGGTTGGAACAGATGGGTATTTAGAAATATACAAATAAAACTAGGATCCTGTACTTTGTACTTCAAATAACAGAATACGCAAATAGGAAATAATGGGTTTCTGTGTGGAGCCTTGCAGATCTCTAGGAGCATTTATGGAAATAATTAGATTCTTGCAAATCATGATGGCCTATTAATGGAGAACTACTTTGAATTGGTAGGAGCTGGATCCGTGTAATGCTGGTTTTACAATGAGAGCAAACTGGTGCCTTTAGCAAATTCCTTAGTGGAATCTTTGTAACAACTGTTGCAAGACCCCAGGTGCTTTCTGCTGTATTGCTAATGAATTCTTGTCTTGATAGGAATTACACTGAAAGGTTTAGTCAGCAAATGCAAATAGGTAGCAAAACATGCCTTTGACTGCTTAGATACATCTACAATGTCATATAACTTCAAGTTTACATTGAAGTCATTGGAATATTTGTTTGTTTCTTTGGAAATGGTAAGAGATGGCAATTGCCCGTGTACCTTTGAGCTGATGGTAAGGACAGAGGAACTAGATAATTACTTAATATACTATATTTGAGTGTTAAGTGCTGGAAATCTTGCCTTGTCAAACGTGGTATCTCTATATGCATTGAGAAAATGCGTTTTAGAAAAACTGAAAAATCTGCTAAAAAAGCAGGGAAGGAAAAGAGAAGAAAGAAAATTAAACAGCCTTAGGAACTTTCATAATTTTTAAAAGACAAAACAAATGCAGTGTATGATAGCTCTTCTTTCTGGTATGCTCCTTCATTTAAAGATGAAGCTGAGACTGATGATGATGTCCACAGCCCAAGGGTCATTGATGTCACTCCTGGAGCTTAGGTAGTACAATAGGTAGTATGTTGTCAGAGAGGGAATTTAGTACTAATCTTATGTAGTCTGGGGGTTTACTTGCTAATGACCTTGAATAATTTCTTTCATATACTTCTAAAACATTTATTTTGCCTTCACCTGAGAATTGTTAATGGGGTTATTCAAAGCAGTGCTTTCCCTAAAAGAAGCACTTGAGCTTCTTTGTTGATTTCTCATATACAAGCTAGTGTACTTTTTGGTCTTCCTTTGTCCCCAAATTGGGAATTCTATTTCTGAAACGGTCTTTCTGTTTCCAAGCCATCATTAAATAATGCTGTAGTGGTGCTCAACAGATGGGCAAGTATTTTTATTTCTATGTTCTGATATTAAACTTATTCATGAGACAATAGTTTTAAGAAAAGCTTTCAGTAAGAGGAGGCTAATTAATTAAACCACTTACTGTTGGAAGAAAAAAGAGGAGAGTTTGATTCTTTTGTATCACTATGTTTTCTAAGATAATATTATGTTTCTGGTATTGGTGGAAGAAAGGCTTGTTCCATGCCCCCTGGGATAAGTCCATCCACACAGTCCAAGAACATCTTGTGTTTTGAGACAGGAAAACAGAGAAGACTGATCAGGGATTGAAAACAGTGGTGATGGAAATGCTTGATCTTTCAGAGGTTATAAGGTTATTTGTGTTACTTTTATTTGGAGGAGAGTTTGGTCTTGAAGCAAATCACCTCATTGTCCCTGTTTATCATGCACATTTGCTTGTTTTCCAGAGTGGTTTCAGTATGTGCTAACTAGGCGCCTTTCAAAAGTCATTCTGCTCCTTGCATGCACCAAATGTACTTTAATCCTTGATGGGGTTGTAGGGCTTAGACTAGTTATTGGTCTTTTTTGGCAGCTTTGAACCTCCTGTGGTAGGGTTCAGTTCAGGAAGCTTGAGTAAATGTGCCCTGCAAAAACACCTCCTGGGCTTCGTATGATATAGATGTGAAGACCTCAGCAGCAGCTGTGTTTCAATCTGTTCCAGTTGTGCCAAATTGTTAATGCAGATATAGCCTAGTGCTGCTTATTGTGGGTTTGTGTGGGGTTTTTTGTTGTGTTTTTTTTTTTTTTTTTCAAGTAACATCAGACTGGTGATGACTAATTGTCAGGGTCTCTTAACCTTGTCAAGTGTTTGGAGATGGTAATGTTTTTAAATCTGCCTCTGTGACAGTTTGTATTTTGGATGGAACTTGCCAGACCTTTGGATAAGTGCTGTATTCATTAAGTGAGGTACCAAAAGGTCCATTCAGAATGTTCTTGCCAATGGTTTTGATCTGACTGGTGTTCAGGGGTATGCAGAGGGGAGAGAGCAGAAGATGCATGTTTGGAATGTAATGGTGTTGTAGGAACCCACAGCTGGTGCTGAGATCATGATTATAGCTTAAAAGCCAGCACAAAAACTGGGAATCATATTGCAAAATAACAAAGCCTTATCACAGCTACTGAGTCTTCTCCTTCATTCAGTAAATATCCACAGTGGTATGTGTCCCCTTTTCCTGTGGATAGGAGGAAATTAATTTCTCAGTGCTAAAGTTACTCTTTTGGTCATCTGTGCTAACTTTTGTATTTTGTTCATATATTGGAACTTGCAATGTGGTGGTCTTAAAATAATTATAGGAAGTGCAGAATCTTCATATAGTTTTCCTTTCAATTATTCAACTTCATCCTTTTAAACTTATCAGTATCCCATACTCTGTTCCTTTCCTCCCCCTCTGTAGCTGTTTTTTTTTTTTTTCCAAACTCTGAGATTTCTTTGTTTCTGAAATGAAACATTTTTGTCAGATTAAAATGACAAAAATTAAAGTGAATCTCAAAACTGCAGGACCACTTGACTATAATCAGTGCTCTTAGAGGAAGTTAGTCTGCTTTCCAACCCTGGCAAGTGCCAGGGGTGGGAGAGGGGGACTGCAGAGAAGTTCAGCCCTTGGAGCAATAAGCAGAAGCAACATGCCAGTTCAGGCATGACTACCTGTGACTAGAAAAGTTGTGTGAAAGATGGCTTGGTATTTAGTGGACAAAAGAAGAGCTTAGGGAACCATGATTGGTTTCAGTGATTGCATGTATTCAGTACATTAACTTTCTTTCATTGACATTATTAGTGGTTAATTGACATTGACATTAGATGTGGTGCTTAGGGACATGGTTTAGTGAGTTAGGTGGTGTTGGGTTGGACTTTGATGATCCTTGAGGTCTTTTCCAACCTTAATGATTCTATGATTTATAGTAAGTTGCCAGAAAAACATGTGTTTTTGGAGTTCAGTTCATAGCAGTTCTCTAGGTGGCAGAGATAGAAGGAACTTGTGAATATCAGCTATGGTGAAATCTTCTGGAGATGGGCTCTTCAGAGCATTTAAAGGCAAAGCATTATTCTGAATTAGCTCAGGTGGTTTGACTTCTGGAGCTTGATCCTGTAGTTTAGCAAGCTTGCTGTGTTAAAATAGGTGTTACAAAGCATATAATCATGGCTTGTCATTTCCTTTAGCATTTCTGTGAGATTTAGTGAGGTTTTATTAACTGCCATGTTCTCTGGTTGTAAAACTTTCTTGTTGAGTATGGAGTTCGCAGCAAGACGTGCAGGGCAGCGCTGCTCACGCAGAGCAAATTGCTGGGCTGTCGGGTGACGGCAGCCTTGGCGCAGCTGTTGGCAGGGCAGGCAGCGCCTGCTGCCTTCTGCCTTACCCCTGTGGCTTCTGCTCAGGCTCCAAAACCCCCACACAGCTTCCAGCACTGGCCGGGAGCAGGGAGGAGGTTATGGTTCAGGTCTTCAGGGTGATCCAATGGGAATTGCGTTGATGTGGTGTTTAGCTGTGATCCTTATCAAATGGATTGCTTCTAAGGTAGGCCATTTTATTGTTCTGTTTTGACTTACTAGGTTTGTGAGTAGCCTGAGAGAAAACAAGTCATTAAGAACTTCCCGAGTACTTATTTTTCTTTTTTAAATCTAATCTGTTTTGGAAACACATCATTCATCGTTTAAGATTGTGCTTCTTAAGTGTTCCTACATGATTTTGTTGCTCTCGACTTTTGCCTGCTTTGAAGTGGGAAGAGTGTGTTTGTAGCAGTGCCAGTTAGGAGACAGAGAAAAGGGAACTGAACAGCTTCTGAATGGCAGGAGTTTGCTTGCCTACTTTACTAACAGATATACAATTTTATAATGCTTTAAAGGCTTTGTGAAAACAAGGAAAAACAATTTTAAACATAGGGAGAATAAAACAAATTAGCACATTTTGCTTCCTGGACAGGATATCCTTTTTGTATTGTGGATTTCAGGGTTACGCGAGTGGAAATACCAGTTTTGTTTGCTTAGGTGAAATACTGGCTCCTTCACTTACTTTGTACCCTCTCCATGTGAAATGTTGGTGTTTTAAAAAATGGGTGATAATGTGAGACAAAACTAGGAGTTCCTACTCTCTCGTTCTGAAGAATGTAAGTATCCCCATAATGTATATTGTGGTAGTAAATGTTGGTGGGATTGGTGTCTGGAGATGAGACCAGGCTCTTCTCAGCATAGCATGCTGCCTACCCTGGAATTAATTCCAAAAGGAGGAATAAATTTAAGTTTAGGACTTTGAAGGAGGGCCAGAATAATTGGGTAGAATGAGGGAAACAGAAAAATAATAAATTAAGAGTTCATGCTTTTTTTATGTAGATAGTTTTTTTATTAATATACAATTTTAACATTTTTTGTACAATTAACAGGAGAACCTGAACAAACATGCATTTGAGTTTGTTGTGAAGACAAGCTTTGCCAGGTATCCATGCATGTATCCTTCAGTCGTTGCCAATAACACAGTCCTAAATTTACTAAAAACAAATGGCCAGGCTTACTTGCTAGCACTTCTGATAACTTTTGTTGCATCAAGAAAAAGACCAGGATACGCTAGTGGATATTCACTTGTGACTGAAGGCAGATTCTAAATGACAAAGTTTTATAGCTGGTGTGCTAGCCTAGTACATCATCCACATTTTACTGGTATATTGTCAAATTGCTGGTTTTCTGAAACTTGACATAAAAAGCCTGCTTAAGGATTGTCTGTAACGCAGTTTGCTCAAAGATTCTGTTAAGGTGGAAAAAAAAGAATTCTAGGTAGTTGACGACATACAGTTAAGCATAAAAACCTCTGCTGTTTATGATTGTGTTTTTAAATGTGCTAATGGTTGTTTCTTTTAAAGAATTCTTTTTTGTGTGTGTTCATACAATTATGCTACTTTGCTGTTGCTTTTGATTCTTGCCATTCTGGTTTAGTTTCTAAAGGTAATACTCCTATGTGTTTCTGTCTTCACTTGTCAGTCACTTGTGCCTTTTTTGACTGTGCTTTCTTTTCTAATTGATTTTGAAGCTTTTGTATATTCTTGTTAAATCTTGAAGCTTTTATGTTGATAAAACTTTGGGTAAATCTTATAATGCCACATGGTGTGTATATATATATCTAAGGTGTATAAGAGAAAATATCTTACAGATGCTTGTTAGATGTATGTATCACTAACATTGATAAGTATCATTCAAACAACAGCTGAGTTTATAAATGATTGTCATCTGTCTTGGGAGACAATCATGGAATAGCTTTATATGGAAGAAAATACTGAAATTGCCCCATTCAGGTATTTGCTAAACTTTGAAAATACTGCTTTGAACTCTAGTGAAATGTTTAGAAAATAGTAGTAGGACTGTTTTGTAGTGGCTTGCCTGAGTTCAGTGGCAGTTCAAGTGCTTTAAAAGAACATTTCCAGTGCTTTAATGACTAAAAACTTGGTGATGCCTTGTGCAAAACTGTGGAACTTGCATTAGCATGGAACTTCTAATTACTTGAAATAATTCTAAGAGTTATGATAAATGACAGTCTTGCTTTTGAAATGCAATAATAGTTGGAGAAATCTGGTCTAATTAGTTTGTCATTCTAGGGACTTCTAGTTGACAAACTCTTGGAAACAATCTAAGATTCTAAGTGTGTATATTTGAGGCAGCGTAACAGTAAATTGCAGTTGCCATGATATAACAGCTTTTCCAAACTTGTTCTCAGTTTCTCTTTCTGAAGACAATTCTCTGATTGTTGGGCAAATAACTTGGGCAGAAAAGCCAAGTAGGTAAAAACATCTGACTGTGTTGCAGTCCTCTGGCTTTTTTTTCCCAGGTTCTGAATGAAAACTGAGTCGAAAAATGGCAGTTGGTTACTCCATCAAATGCATAGATGGTTCTTTTTTGTGGGAGGTACTGAGGTACTGAATTTTGAAGGCCAACAGCTCTACCAGTTTGTTTCTGCTGTTACATAAGTTGATCAGCAGTTGTTTTGCTAGCTGGCGCTTGCTGAGATGAAGTGGCCAACAGTAATGCTGGTGCTCTTCTCTGAACTGGATTGGGAAGTTCTTGTGATAAAACTGGTACATCGATGGAAAAGTTTGTTTGGCACAAACAGCAGCAGATGCTCTGTTTCCAAGTGTTACATCCATGTGCTGTACTCCTTGGCATCACTGAAGTGGTTTCCCTTTGAAGATCTATCTATATCCTATCTTGGCATGTCATTCCTGTTGCACGGCCTTTAATAACTTCCTATGCTCTTGTGAAAAGATTTTCAGAAAGATCTGGCTTAAATCTCTTTTAGTACATAATCTCTTTACCTATTTTTGTGGAGTCCTTTTATCATTGTTGTTCTAAAAGGGTTAATGGATCTTCCATTTTAGTTTGAACTTCTTCCATTCACTTTCCATAAAGATGTGACAAAAGAGAGGAGAAATGAAAGCTTTTCTTATTGTATTGCCCTTTGGAAAACGACACTCTAGTATGAAACGGAAATTTAAGGTGAGGTTTTCAAAGAGGAAGTCCAGTGTAAACAATCACGTGGAAAATAAGGTGATTTGTTGCAGCCAGCATGGCTTCACTAAGGGCAAATCGTGCCTGACAAATTTGGTGGCCTTCTACAATGGGGCTACCGCGATGGTGGATAAGGGAAGGGCAGCCAACATAATCTACCTGGACTTGTGCAAAGCATTCGATGCTGTCCCATGTGACATTCTTGTCTCTAAATTGGAGAGATGTGGATTTGATGGTTGGACCACATGGTGGATAAGGAATTGGCTGGATGGTCACACTCAAGGAGTTGTGGTCAATGGCTCAATGTCCAAGTAGAGACCGGTGACAGGCAGGGGTCAGTACTGGGACCAGTGTTGTTTAACATCTTTGTTGGCGACATGGACAGTGGGATTGAGTGCACCCTCAGCAGGTTTGCTGATGACAGCAAGTTGTGTGGCACGGTGACACACTGGAGGGAAGGGATGCCATCCAGAGGGACCTGGACAGGCTTGAGAGGTGGGACCATGCCAACCTCATGAAATTCAACAAGGCCAAGTGCTGCACATGGGTCAGGGCAATCCCAAGCACAAATACAGGCTGGGCAGAGAATGGCTTGAGAGCAGCCCTGAGGAGGACTTGGGGGTGTTGGTTGATGAGAAGCTGAACATGAGCTGTCAATGCACAGTTGCCACCCAGAAAGCCATCAGTGTCTTGGGTTGCATCAAAAGAAGTGTGACTGACAGGTTGAGGGAGGTGATTCTCCCTCTCTACTCTGCTCTTGTGAGACTGCGCCTGGGGTACTGTGTCCAGCTCTGGAGTGCTCAGCACAAGAAGGACATGGACCTGTTCAAGCGAGTCCAGGGGAGGGCCACTAAGATGATCAGAGGGCTTCAGCACCTCTCCTGCGAGGACAGGCTGAGAGAGTCGTGATTGTTCAGCCTGGAGAAGAGAAGGCTGCGAGGAGACCTTGCAGCAGCCTTTCCAGTACCTGAAAGGGGGCTACAGGAGAGATGGGGGACGCAAACTTCATCACGGAGTGTAGTGACAGGACGAGGGGTTATGGCTTTAAGCTGAAAGAGGATAGATTTAGATTAGATATTAGAAATTTTTGACTGTGAGGATGGTGAGACACTGGCACAGGTTGCCCAGGGAAGCTGTGGATGCCCCATCTCTGGAGGTGTTCAAGGCCAGGCTGGATGAGGCTTTGGGCAACCTGGGCTAGTGGAGGGTGTCCCTGCCCACGGCGGGGGAGTTGGAATTCAATGATCTTTAAGGTCCTTTCCAACCCAAACCATTCTATGATTCTATGAATCCTTCCTAGTCATCTTTTACACCTGTCTTCAGTGCTGAAGCAGACCAGCTTATCCCATTCAGATGGCTGTGCTCATGTCTGGAAAGGATTTGAGGAATTTGTTGAATCACTTGGAGTTCAGCAGATATTTCCACCAGACCAAGTTGTCCTTGTGCTTGAAAAGGGAACGTGCCTAAGCATGTTAGGGTTGTCGTCAGTTTGAGGGCTAGTAATTCTGCCTGCCTGTTGGAATGATGCTTATTTGTTTCAGATTTGTACAGAGGGTCAAGGAGTTCAATATGCTTTAAGGTTGTTAATAGGTACAAAGCTTCAGGTTGACCAAAGAGGTGTCAGAGTTCTAGAAATAAAACTCTACGCTAAATGAGTTAACAGTGTTAACAATAACGTGATATTTTGAAGTGCCAGAAGTCGAGCTCTGTCCATGAAGGTTTTAGCCAAGGTTTCTGCAGGCTTGTACAGTCTATGCTACAGTCATCTCAACCGTGTAAGTATGGTAAATTTTTAGTGTAAGCACAGTCTTTGGGTAGTAATGAGGGACGAGGCATTTCTGGCAGTCACCAAGGGTAGAATACTGGTGATTAAATTGTTTGAACTGCTGAGCACTTTACAGGAACTTTAGGTCTTCAGGATGTTTTGTCTTTCTGCTTATAAATTTGCTGCACGTGACAGTTCACATCTTAATAGAAGCTGATGCATTAAATCTGTTTTTCTGTTTGCTGGGTTTAGCAAGTGGAATCGGGGCAGAGTATTTTAAAGAACCACAAGCAGGGTGGATTAATTTACTTCTCTTTTTTTGCTTTCTTTCATTTTTCTGAGTAGTGTAGGGGGTAGTATAACTAATACACTGACAATATTATTGGAAGTGGGAAAATAGGTGATATACCTCAGCCTGCAGTACGTAGTCTATTACCTGTTCAGAGCATGAGCTGGCACAAAGCAATCCATGTCTGAGTAAGTGTAATATTATTTAATTTACATAACTGTCACAAGTTGCTAAAAACCTCTGTACTATAAGCTCCCTCTGTCTGTGACTACCCACCTCAGTGCTCCTAACTACTTCACTTATTTGCCTGGTCTGAAGGTACAAGGTCTGACCACTCATCATCCACCCTGTATCTGCCCCTTGGTGGAACTTGATAATTGTTTTCCTCTTATTTATTTTATTTTAAAAAATTAAATTAAGGAAGTGTGTTTAGGACACTCTACCAGTTTAGCAGAATTAGCTGAAGTTGTCCTACTGCTTTTGAAGCATTATTATTAAGGTTTACACAATAGATTGGTTTCCTAAGGAAAAAGAGATGAACTTTGAAGGGTAATTTTAAAAGGATTTGATTGTTCAAAGATTCCTCTGAGATCTTTCAGAGTCCTTGCAGAAAGAAATCGCTTGTTTGTATAAAGAATTGGTTTATATTTTCACAAATATTCTTTGTGTTTGCTATCATACATGGATGTACTACTTTATCTAGCAAATAATATTTCGTATTTTAGAGAGAAAGTAATATTTTAGAATCAATGTATCAAGAGGATGTTTTTTTTTTTCAGTAAATTTTTGCATATTGTTTTCCTTCTCAGAGATTAATGCTCCATGTGGGTATGGTTGTTCTAGCTGCATGTGGGCTTAGCTTCTCCTGTATTAAATTACAGAACTGTATTGACCATGTCCAGAAATTTGTGATAGGTGGAAATTGCAAGTTAGCACTAAACTACATCACTGATTGTGCCCAGTCCATAATATGAAATGTTCAAGGCTACTGAAAATATATGCATCTGAGATTTGCTGAAACCCAAAGGTAGGTTATATGAAGAAATTTGAGAATGTTAGTGGGAAATGAGCATTATTTTTTGCTGATGAGATGTATTGCTGCCTTTCCCATCAGGACAGGCACATAGCTGTGAGAAATGCTGTACAAACATATTTAAGGGAAGAATTATTTGCATGGTTTATGATCTTCCAAGGAAATACAGAACAAAAGTTCAGACAACATAAAAGTGCTGTACAGGGAGTTCTTCCTTATAGTCTTTACAACAGCTACTATAATTGGACCCCATTTGGAGCTAGGTCTTTGGTCATTTCTGTAATTAAATTTTAAGCTTACCTTTGGAAGAACTTCTCTGATTTCAAGTGTGTTTCTTGTTTTAACATGAAAGATATTAAAACAATTAAGTGTAAGTTCTGGGTTAGCAGTCAACGCATCACTTGTACAAATCATGCTGATAGAGGTTATTAGTCTCTAGTCTGTGTGCATTCTTTGGTAAATGTTTATAAGCGGTTTAGCCTTTTTTTCCCCTTCCAAGTAATTTGTTTCTTTATCTATTTTTCTTTCTTTTAGAATTCTTCTAAATGTCCAACATGTATTTTTCTGTGCTGTTTTCTGAAATAGTTTGGTTTCCAGTCTTTTGAACTTGGGCATTTTCAGGTTGTTGTGTGTCACTGGTGCAGTGTTGTTCCTGCTAGAAAAAAAAAGTGACTGCGTTCACCTCTAGGTTAGCTTTTATCTGAAGTTCTCAAAGGAGTATGATAACCCTTTGTGGCAGCTTTACTGTCCTCAGTGTAAGTACGTGTGGTGGACACAGAAAGGTCATAGGCGTTTTTAACGCGCACGCATGCACGCAAATCTTATTTCTTTAAAGAGCAAATGTTGTGAACTGGCAAAATTGAAGTCTGATTGCATAAGCGATCCTCTGATCCTAGGATTAAGAAATAACATTAATGAGTGTTAATTTTATTAATGCCCTAGGAAACAGCAGAAGAGGTGAAAGTACAGTAAAGGCAAGGCACAAGGTGGGGTGCTAGGTCATGCCAAGCTTTGAAGACTACATGATGCCAGTGTTGTGTAACTATGAGAACATTCCCCCAGTTTTTAGCTATTAGAGGAACAGTTCCCCACACCTGTGGGAGACTTCCTGGCTTATAACTATTATCACATTAGCTGAGTATGTATGGAACATACATCTCTTTGGTAGGTAACAAATACAGCTTATATGGGAGTATCTTGATATTGTGCATGGATAGCTTGATGACTGTTTCAGACTTCTGTCATCAAATGTGAAATACCACTTGTTTACCCATTATATGTTACATCCTGCTTCAGTGGTACCTTGATTTGCCTACAGAAAGTACTGAGTGGAATGAAAGTAGCATCTGGCAGCCAAGTCCTGCCCTTGCAGAATATAGGTTGAATTCCTAGGACTGCAGTAATGAGAAATTTTGTGTTCTTCTTTTAAAAGGACTTTTAGCTTTGAAAGATGGAAATACCCCCTAGGTAAAAGGAAATAAACCAGGAACTGCAAGTATTTGTTTTAAGCATTACATTCTAGAAGGCTATGAGGATCACATTTTTTGTGTCTGCTTAATCTTTTTCTGCCTTTTGTTTTTATTGTGAGGAATGATTGGGGAAAGAAATTTAGGAGGGGTATTTTTTTCCACACTCTGGTCCTGTTTTTCATAATCTCTTTACTACCAATTCCTGTCCTTCCTTTGTCACCTCTGCAAACAAAATCAGTATATATGTATTTGAAAGATGCATGTTCAAATTTCCAAAATTAATTTTGAGAGTTAAATTGGAAATGGGAAATTGATACTTTATTTTCATTTCAATTTAAAATGATTCAGTTCTAACTTCTGTTACATGCACCTTTTTTTCAGAGACGTGGAGCAATTTCCTATGACAGCTCTGATCAGACTGCGTTGTACATTCGTATGCTAGGTAAGCATACCAGTTTCTGTATTGCAAAGTTCTGATGTTAATGATAAATTTAAAAATTATTTTTTCTTATATTTGGGTGTTGAATTCTTGAACTTATAATTCCCTTTTTCCTGGATAATATTCTGCTTAGATTCTTTAGAATAGTTTGAGTTCTTTTGTGTTGACTTGGGTTTTTTGGTTGTTTGCCTTTTTTCTTTTTTTCTGAGTTAGCCATTGTGTCAGATGTTTTACTCCTGTATGTAAAAAATAAAAAGTTCTTACAATTAACCTAACATGTTTGGTAGAAGTTAAGTTTTCCAGGTGTTTCATGATTGATCTTTATTTCTGTGATGGAATTTATCGTCTTGGCATGATATCCTTCTGGTTAAAACTGCAGCTTAGAGAACATTTGTGTGAGAGTTACCACATGCTTGTGAAAACTTAAGTACTGAGGCTATGAAATGCTCAAGGGGTTCTTAAAATAATGGTATAATTCTAAACAATACTTCTTGTACTACTTCTAGAAGATGACTTGAGAAGGGAAAGGACATGTGACAGGGCCAGTAGTTTAGTCAGCTTACTGAAGAGTGTTTCCAGAGTAGCAACTAGATAAAGGGTAAAGCAGAATTAAAATGGGAGGATAGTATTGAGAGGGGCAAGCATCCAGGGGAGACCCTCTGTGATAGTGAGTGCACAGAAAAAAAGGAGGAGAAAGATGCAAAGCTCTTGCAGGTCTGGCTGCCGGGTTCAGGCTGCTGGTGGTGCAGATGGCATGGGGACTGTGTATATACTCTCAGTCTGTTTCACTGCAAAATTACTCCACTTAATTTAAGCCATCTTGAGCTATGATTTTGTGTTGAAATGGACTACGAATGCTTGCATGATGTCTCGCACAGCTCAATGAACATCAACAGCTAGTGATTATAAATTGTTAACTGACTCCAATGACATCAGCCAGAACATGTCTTTTTATGCTCTGAGTCTTTCCAGTTTAGTTTTATATTGTACTTATTAAAGTCCCCAGAAATTCGTAACTATGAATTTAAAGTTGTAAGTTATATGCATGTGTACACGTGTGTATATATATGAATTTAGTCATAACCTATGTATGTAGGCATATGCGTACATATGTATACATAAATCCAGTTTTGACTTAGCATCTTCATGGTTTTGTTTTTCAATTATTTTGATTTTTAAGTTTGTGAAGTTGTTAATACTATAGCACTGTCTACTGAAGGATTTTTGATTATGCGTACATATGTATACAAAAATCCAGTTTTGACTTAGCATCTTCATGGTTTTGTTTTTCAATTATTTTGATTTTTTTAAGTTAGTGAAGTTGTTAATACTATCGCACTGTCTACTGAAGCATTTTTGATGAGAGAATGTAATTACTTTGGAGATTTGTTAAGAGGAGGACAGAAGATGCTGGCTTCTAAATATCTATTGAAAAAGCTGAGTTTTTTTTGTTGTTGGATATAGGTTTATTTAATTTTCAAAAATTAAAAATAACTTTTGGATTTTTAATAATCCTTTTTGCAGGAAGGAACAGTAGAATTCTTCAAAATGTGATTTTTTTTTTTTCTGCGCTAGTCATAATAAGAAAGTAAATTCAGACCTGGGGTGGTTTTGTTTCCTTGATTTTGTTTTTTTTTTTCTGCGCTAGTCATAATAAGAACGTAAATTCAGACCTCGGGTGGTTTTGTTTCCTTGATTTTGTCATACTTTTAAACTAAATTTATTTTGTGCTGTAACTAGAAAGTACAATGTTTTTGCTGCTTCAAAATCCTACGAATTGAGTACTTTTCATTTCACAGCAGGGGAAATATGTATTAATTTATTTCAAAATTGCACTGATATGCTTGAATTAACGCTACTGTAAGTTATATGCCTGTGTGTTTATCTTTTTAAAATTAATCTGCTAGTGATAGAAACTCAGCTTGTAAGAAAATAATTCTTAGTTTCTGGGGAGTATAATCTGATTTCTTTTGCTACTTTGGAAGTTTAACTGTACCATAAAGTAGTTAGGCCCATCATTTCTGCATAAAGGTTTGTGATAATGCTCAAGTAAATCAAGAGGGAAGCAAAGCATAACTTCCTGTGGTTCTTGTCATATACACCTGAACTGAGGGGAAAATGTAATTTGTTTTGAAATCTTTCTTTGACTACTCTCATAGGCAGAACTGGAACATATTCAGAACGTGTTTTCACTTGTTCTCTCATGGGAATTAATTAGACTGTTTGGTGCTTTTTATGAATAGCGTAACTCTTGCTGGCCTTTGTTGCTGTTCAATGATGCTGGCTGTTCAGAGGCAGGATGTCTCTTAAAGGACTGACCTCTCCTAACTTTGGCTGGGGGGAGGAGGGTGCCAACAACCAAACAAAAAGTGGCTCAATGGATGTTTGAATCAGTATGCTAAATTTGTATTACTTTCTCAGTTGTTGGTGATCACTTTGTTTTCCCAAATGTTATGTACACTACACTGTACAAGTTAGCAACTATTTCCAGATTTATTAGTGTTGTATTTGTAAATGGACTGTAGAAAAGACCAGCCTGAAAGCTGAACAGTTGGACACATCAGTATGTAGAAACATTCGTAACAGACCAGGTTCAAGAATGAATATGTTCATTTAGAGTTTTTTGCAAGAAATGTGAAGTATTGCATTTCCCGTACAGAATTGTGAGGGTTTTGCTTTTGTTTGTTTATTTGTCTTAGTACATTTTAGCCGACTAAGCTGTAAGGAGTCCTCACAGCTGTAACTTAACAGGAAGTTAGGCACAGTCATGAGAGGTTTTGCCTTTTACTTGGTTGGTTATTATTCCAAACAGACTATATCTGCTAATAAAATGTACCTCAATAAGGTGTTTATTTTAGCAGACCAAAAATATAAAGCTGAAGGTATCTAGGACACCTCCCTCTGCCTCTGTTTAGCTGTGCTGGCGGTAGAGTTGCTTCCTTTAATGTTTCCAGGCTGTTCCAATGGGAGTCCAATGGAAATGCATTTGCACCAAGGAAACAGAAATTTCTGAGGTATGGCAGTGTTTCCAGGTTCAATTTAAAACATCAGATTTTAGGGGCACAGAAAATAAACGACTAACTCTTAACTATCTTCATCAGTGTCATTTATAAACAAACAGCGTTGACTCTGACTCATCTGTCATACCCCATTCCCAAAATATACACTAAGCCACTCCCAAGTGGCTTATTTGCTATTTTAAAATATAGATACAGATGCAGCATTGTAGAATTTTTTTCTTTTAAGACCTCTGAAGGGCTAATATATCTGCATCACCTCAGTCAGCTACTTCTCTCAGCAACTATGAGGAATTCTCAAAATTTCTTGTAAGTGCTTCTGTGTAATCTTAATATGTTCTTCCTTTTTCTCTTCTTTGCTTTTCTGGTTTCTTTTTCTTGTTGTTTTATATTGCCTGAAAGTTTTGCTACTGTGCATGGGGTGGAAAGACTGGGGCAGTGACTGTATCAGTGAGCATGCACCTCTCAACTAAACTGGAGCATTTTACCCTCCTTCAGAGGTCTTGATCACTTCAAATAGGCAACAGTGGAGGCAAGCTACTGTGTAATGCAGGTGCACATTGTTCTTTGGTAGCAGTTGTTGTGTTGCATTTCTTTTGCTTTAATTCTGACATATTCGGCTGACCTGTCATTTGTTTCTCCAACAAATTCAATAGGAACTTTAATCTCTGAAGCTAGTAATTCTTTCTGGAAATCCTGTTCTTCACAACTTCATGCCTTTGACTTGCGTGGTTTACCCTCACATGGTGGCTGTTGTAATTTCTACTCCCAGTTGTCCTCCATGATCTCTGAGATTTCTGCCCCTGCTCCAGAAGGCCTCAGCTCCCCAGGCAGCTGCTGCATTGTTACTGTGCCACTCTGGAGTGTTAGGGTAGCATGAAGTGTGTGCTGTGTAACCCTAACGCACAGGGATGTCAGCTATGGCATTTCAGCTGCCTCGTAAGTATCAGAGCTGTCTTTGCGGTGTGAGCAGGAATCTGAGAGAGGGGTAGGAACTAAACAATCTGTCTCAAGGTAAGTTTTGTTACAGCCCTGATTCCTTTTCAGTTTTCAGTTATATCTGTCTCAAGGTAAGTTTTGTTACAGCCTTGATTCCTTTTCAGTTTTCCGTTACAGCTGCAAACCTCCTTACATTCCTTCTTCCACTGTTTATTCAGTCATAAATTGATTTCCTGCACGTATAGCCTTTCTCTTAAAAATGCAAACAATCCTGGTCATGTAGAACTATTTAAAAAAAAATTGTAGTTAAATACTCAGGCAACAGATATTTTGTCATGTTTGCACAAAATCAGATTTTGAAGGGAAGGCTTCACATTTGTTGAATCCTTCTCTTGATTCTTTGGATTCACAGAAACTCTCAAAGAGGAAAAAAAATTGTGTCTGGAAGTCCACTGTCATTAAGATGCTGGACTTGAATGTGTTCCCCTAAGGAGACAGAGGAGCCTGAGATAAAAACTGTCAGCTTGCTACCGCTTCTGTGCTCCCCCCCTCCCTCCCACTGTGGAAATTTACCTATAAGCGAACAGTGCATTCTGATGGTTTCAAAAGATTTTTTAACTACTTTTGATTTTTTTTTTTAAGGCCTAAATAAACAAAGACTATTCATAAGTTCTTTTGGTTTCGGCGTTGAATTTTAATTATCTTTCATCCACCATAATAATGATTGGTTCTGAGGTTGGACTTCTATAGCTGTTTGAAGGAATTATGTAACACTGTCCTTTTGGCTGATCTTAAATCTGAAATGCCTTGTGCCTTTACCTATGATGATAAACATGTATCTTGCTTAAAATTAAATTCTGTATCAGAGTCATAGGGTTACAAAAAACTTGTACAGGATTTCCCAAGCAAATCAGATGTGAATATGTTATCTTGTGTGCAGGCACAGTGAAGTGGGTACATTTGGGATCTTTGCCGGTCAGATTATCTGAAGAGCGAATGCCTAATAATGGTCCAGTATTTCTGAATGCTTTGGGACATATGCAGTAGAGATTAGTCTCTCTGTGCTAATAGCACATTTCATAATGTACAGCCAGTTTGATGCTATTCCTTTTTATGCTTCTATACATGTGAAATTTCAGATGTATCTTCAAATTCCACTTATACCAATTTTTCCAAGCGCATTTCTTTTCTGTATTCTTGAAAAATGCAGTTCTGTACAGTGATAATGGAGACAGCTCTTCTGCCTTTGTTTTGACCCAGTAGGAATTTCTACTTCGTTTACTGTGATATATTCCAATCCTGTAGAAGTGATATCTTTCTCCAGAATAAATTCAAATGTGTCTAAAAAAAATTCATCCATTGTTGAGATCTTCATTCTTAACAAAATACCCTCTGCTTCTACCATGATCAAGGAGAGAGAATTTTGTTTAACCACTGTTTAATGAAAATATTTTGCTTTCTTTGCTGAAAATTTATTTATTTATGCAAGTAAATACCCTCATTTTACCTTTGTCTTATTACAGTTGCCTTTTTAATAGTTTGCCATGTGCATTTTAGTATATAATTTCTTCTTTTGGCTAACTATTCCTGTAAATTATGTTTTAATAATTACTGTTAAAAGCAGTGTAGTTAGTTGCACTTCTGCATTTTACTTGTAGACAGTTTTTCTTATTGTCCTACTCAAAATCCACAACGTTGCAGCCATTTAAAGGGTAACAGGGATACTGTTATTCCAACTATGCTGTTAGACTAGGTACTAGTAAGTAAAAAACAAAGCAGAGAGGAATTTTCTGGATATCATTTGTCAGATGAACCTGCTTGTTTTGTTACTTGCAGCTATTTGCATGTTAGTCTTCAGGTGTTTTCTCTGTGAACTTTTCCTCTTCTTGATACTTTGAACAAGTAAATTGTTCCCCAAATCCTAGTTGTACACAGGCTGAAACTATTTGGTAATTCACATTACGGTTGCTAAATTTTGAAAGTTAAGACTGCTTTGAAAGCTAAATATAATTCACAAAAGTTGTATCACCTTTTCTGTAAGAAAATTATCTCAACTGAAAAAACTCTATTTTTCTTTTAATTCAGCTGGTGAACTCATTCACACAGCTGTAGCTATGACTGGTTTCCCAGATAAATATGAGAGAAAGGTAATGAAAGTTGCATTTTCCTCCATGTAAACTGATACTTTCATACCCAGCTACTAGTGCATTTGCTGCTGCTTTTCCAATATTTCCTTCCTTTTTCTTTTTTATTCACTTATTTTGCAAATAAAATTCACCAGTTGCTTGTGCCTAACAGAAGAGTTCTACAATTTGCTGCCTCTGTATTGCCTGGAACAAGATGAGCCTCTTGCAATCTGCTCAGATGAATGCTTGAAAACTTTATAAGTAATGGTCTGAAAAGTAATATTTACAAGTAGTAATTGGGTTACTTTGCCTTGTGGCTGTGTTAAGTTTTTCAGTTTCAAAAAACCAAAAGGAGTAATAACTGAAAAACACATGTGTTTGGTATGTTTTTACTGATACGTAAACTCATTATTTGGGGACCCCTGAGTCTACTTATCTTTTTGTGGTCCTTCCAATGTGCTTCACAAGGCAACATTCATATGAAATGTGTTACTGTAGATATGTCAGTGTTTATAGATGTGTATCTCTAGAAAGATACCTATTAAGCAGTAAAGGTATGTTACTGAAGTTTTAGTCAGTATCTTTAGCTATTTTCTGACTTGAGTTCCCTGCTTTAGCATTGTGAATTAGCAGGTTGGAGAGGAAAAGCACACTCAAGATGTTAGAATATTATGGAAATATATATGGAAATAAAACAGCTATATTTTTATTTTGTTCTTATAAAATTAGTCTTAGTTCCTTGAGTTAAGTACTCAAGTACATACAAAAATCACTGTGTTTGAGGGCAGGAGAATACGGCACTTGAAGGATTTTCATAATTAGAAGCAAGAACATTTTCACATCTTAAATCTCACTTTTTTTGTTACAATTTGAGGAAGGGAAACATTGCGTTTGATCCTTCAAGGTTTGTCCAAATTTGTAATTGCTAAAGGATTTTAGGTGAAAGCTTTTAATCCAGGTGAACTAGCATTAATGCATTCAAATACGTAATGAAAGAGTGCTGATCAGCTTTCAATTGGTAAAATGCATAAATAGAAATCAACTAGCATGCTGAAAGATGCAGGTTGAAGCTAATTGAAGTGCGAAATAGTTTCATAAATTTTTAATACTGAGTTTTGGTATTTTAATAGGCTCTTGTGTAATATTCAAACAGCTGAGCACAAGTAAGTAAATGCTAGTGGGAAAATATTCTGTTACGTAATATAAAACCATATTGTAATGGGCTTATTTGCTACAAGCTACCATTTCTAGAAGCTGAATCTTTTTCATACTATACAAAATGTGAACGTTTTATGTGTGTTAGTGAGAAACAAATCAACCTTTAATGTTTTTGTTTCCTGTCATATTCAGGTGCATTTTTACCATACTGGTGTAGCAAGCTGTACCTAATTTCATCTGAATGCTTATCACATGCTTCTGGCAACGTATGCTTAGGCAGGAGAGATTTGGACAAGAAAGCATGCGATTGCATGTTTAACAAGTCTTCAAACTTTGTTTTGAATTTCACCTTTAAAACAAGAAGCATTGAAATAGGCCTATTGTTTGAATAACCCTCCTCCATTAAGTACATGAATCTTTACCCCTTCAGGCTGTGTTCATTTGCATTTTATCTCTGCCACTCTTCCACACTTTTATTTCACTCTTGACCCTGTTTCTAGGAGATGTGCGAGTAAGAAGTCGGGCAGGATTTGAAACAGAGAGAAGAGGTTCTCATCCATACATTGATTTCCGTATTTTTCACTGTAAGTATTTAAAAGCAGATAAATGACAAATAAACAAAGGCTTCAATTATTTTTAGAGGCCAGGAGTTAAAGTTACCAGCTTATTTCACAAGACCATTTTTTTATACTTCTTAGGGAAATCTTTTGTGCGACGTCATTAGTAAAAATAAGAGAAAAATCTTCACTGCTAAATTCTGTTCTTAAAAATATAGTTTTAAATCCTTGAATTTAGACCTGAATCCCTATGGAAATGAAGACTTTTATATACAGCTGCTGATGTGTGTGCCGAGTTATTACTTGGCAGACACAATCACTTGAGAAGAATACTTTCCTGCTTTTATATAGCAGCAGAAGGGCCTGGTCCAGGATGATGTTTGAAGAGAATTACAGTAGATGTTAATATTCTTGACCTGATCATAATCAGTTAACATTACATATACTCAAACATGTAGCTAGGACTTAAATATTTTGGATCTAGACAAATCTTAAATGAAGATTAAAGTGCTGTAAGAAAACAACAGACTTGAATTTCTTTGTGTTTTAGGAAACATTTTTTCTCAAATGTTAAAAGAATACTAATTTTTGATATTTTCACTTCTTTCTCTACATCTGTACTGTTATAACTAAATATGTCAGTAGTTGTTGTCATAACTACTACCATATAAATATGCAGCAAAAGTGCAGGGGATTTAAATCTTAATACATTAATATTATTGGCATAATTTAATTAAGTGTCATAAAGTATCTGTATCTACATTGTATCAGCACAATTCCAAGTATTCTGAATGGATTGGAGAGGTTCAGAAAAACTGTTTCACGGTAACAAGTGTGGTTGTTGTAATTACCTTACTAATAAAAATGAGTGGCAGAAACTGTGCTAATTAATATTCTGATCTTAACTGAAGTTACTTTTTAAAAAGTAGATCACTATATATATTTAAAACTGTTAAAACTCTTAGTTTCATTCAAAAGTTAGTATCTTAAAATAGGTGAGAAAACAAAGTTTGAAGAGTACACTATATTAATTTTTTCAATACAGAGGATAAGAATTGTCTCATGTCCTGATTAAGTATAATAAAAATTCTCAGTAGAGACAGCATGCGGTTTATGAAATTGCATAACTGTCTTTTTGTATGCGTGTGTATATAATATGTGGCATTTCATGCTGATATGGGAAAATACTAACAGAAGTATGAAAAGAGCTACCTGTTAAAAGCCGGTCATGTATGATATTGCTGTTGTCAAATTAACTGTATTTTCTGTGGCATTCATCATGCTGCTGCTTTCCATCCTGATGATTGTACATCAAGCAGATCGTGACTAATCAGGAAAAGGATTTTCACACCCTTTCTTCTTGCCCCTACTTGTTCAGGCACAGGCACCAACTTTTAGCAACATCAACTGTCGTGTCTGATGACAGCGAGGAATGTTGCTAGGAGGCCCAAAAAATTCTTTGGCTGTAACTTACCTTTCTAGTCAGCTGCTGTGGCAGTTTTCAGAGTTGTCATATTATAGTCAGATTTTTTTCTGCTTCAGGACTGTGGCCTGTTGCAGCTTTGCTCTTTGACTTAAGACTCCTTTTGCTTTGTTGAGTTTCTTTCAAGGTCAATAAAGAGCTCAGCCCCATTTCTCCTCATATCACTAGATTATCTATTAATTTACAGACATTTTTTAAATCAGTAAAATGTTTTATTTTTCTCTGCAATGCTAATTGAGTCCTGGTCACTGTTTCCCTAATTGTTTTAAGCAAAAGAGTTTTAGTATCGTACTGTCAGACTGCGGGTAGAGGGAAGTTGTGGGAATCAGATATGACCTCATCTCTAGGATATTCTCCCCTCCCCGCCCCACCCCCTCCCCAGTAACTCCGGAAGGATTTTGCCACATAGAGCTACATGGATGAAAAACGTTCACTCATGTGAGCAGTAGATGTAGCATGTGAGAGAAGCCAGCCGCCTTTTCTTTGCTTGGGGCAAAAACTGGACTGAAAAGGGTCTCTTCTGCAGCTGAAGCATACTAAACCATCTGAATGTTGGCTTTTTTTTTCCCCCACCGCAGCTGCATACTGAACACCAGTAATGCATGGATATGCTTCCTTCATGGTGGCTGTAGAGTTTCACTCTAATTTTCTTCTACTATGCACTAACTTTACTGTGTGATTCTAAATATTTTGCAATGATCATTGCTTACCTGTTTTGCTGATGAGTTGTATACTGGCTATCATTCACAGTGTTGACGCATTGTTTGCTGTTTTGTATTTTGCTTAGCTAACTTTTGTTGTTTAGCATTATTTTCTTTTTCTGTCGATGTTTTGTGAAGAAGCTGAACATCTTTCAGGAAGTCCAGCTAATAATCTGCTGACCAGTTTTATTTTTCCAATATTTTATTAGTAGGCTCCTAGCCCAGTATTTTATTGGTAGTTTTGAAGAATACTGAATTTTCAATGCATTATTCTTATTTTCAGGAAGCTACTTTTTTGTTGTTGTTTGGGGGTTTTTTTTAAATAATCATTTATGTTTCCTGACATTATTTTTACTTGCAACTTCAACTAGTGTTACCAAAGTAAAGTTTGTTAGCATTTAGTTCTTAAGACCACTTCTGTTTCTTCTTAAAGATTATAAACTCAGTGTCTGCATCTTCATCCCAGGTTCTGTAACTGGCACATGAATATTCAAGTTTCTGAATTGGGTAGAAGTATTCTCAATGGTAATTTCTTTCTAGGAAATATGATGTTAAAATGATTGTTGGAAAAAAGTCCTTTTTGTTGTTGCTAGAGATGGTGATAATGGGAGTCACATCTGAGGATTACTAAATGCGCAATTTGACTGATGATCAAACTAAGTTTGAGTGGTAATTTTCCTTCTATGTTGTCCATTATTCCAGAAGTCACATTTTTGTAGCTAATGGCAGGAACTAGCCAGGAGGAATAGCTCAATAAACAGTTTTATTTCAACAAGACTGTTTCCCAATGAATGAGGAAAGTCAAGATTGTATTCTTCATGTTGGTTGGTAATTTGTTAACATGAGGACATCAATTAGTAGTTTTTTTGTTTCTGTGGCCTGTTGTTTATGTCTGTGTGAGACCACGGGCATAAACTCAAGTTAGCAGCTAAAACTCGCCATGTCTGGAGAAGAAAGAGCAGCCACAGTAACTTTCTCCTTCAGAAGTAAATTTTTATCTGAAATATAATGGTCTGGTTTTGTTCAATGGATGTACATATTTCACAGTTACACAGTAAACTGTGTACACTTTAATATTTCGAGTTTAATATAGAGCACTGAATCTTATTTTCACTCCTCAGGTAAAAAGGAGAGAGTTTGTCAGTTTACTGTCTGACAACCCAGCATGTACTGTTTGGTTTTCAGGGAAGTTACTGAAAAAGTGATTGCAGTGGTTATAGCCACTCTTGCTCTCTGCTGATTTACAAATAGACTATGGGATTACTTTTTTTTTTGCATTACTCAGGACATCATAGGTAATAATTCAGTCTGCAATGCTGACAGAATATGTTGATAAAAGCTAATGCAAAAGAAAATATTTAGTAGAAGAATTGGTAAATAACAGTATAAAAAATACTCCCTTTTTCAGAAATAGCAAGCCATCAATAACATTTTAAGTTTTGTTTTCTTGCTATTGAGATGTTGCCAATAACATCTATAGTTTTTATGTACGTGAATCTTTGATTATGTTTGTGAGGATTTTCTAGCACGCACAAACAAAAGCATATATAATATGCCCCAATCACTCACTGTTTGACCTGAAAGAGAAACCCAATCAGCTAATGTGCTCGGTGATATGTACAGTATGTTGTAGTGAGGAAGCGAGGCCAAAATGAGGAAAGTGAAGCTGAAGTGAATAGTTAACAGCAAAAATATTGGGACTTGTCTTATGCAGATAAAACTTACATTAACACTTTCAAGCTTCCTTTTTAGGAAAGGGTTGTTTCATATAGTCTGGAAGAACCAGATAAAAACTGAATACTTGGTTTTGTGGAGAGGAAACTTTTTCTTCTTGCTTTTCCTGTTGTATCTGTCAAAAGGTTTTTAGAATTCTTTCCTGCCACTCTAGTCTGAGACACTCCTCTGGGGAGATGGTGATGTTGCCAACACATGTGGCTCTCTTTTGTGTTTTATAGATAACCGAATATATCATATCTGTGAATTAAAATATCCTGGAAAGAAGAAAGGATTTTTGAGTTAATCAGTATGTTTCTGTAAACATATAGGAAGGGCTCAATTTTGAATCAAATTGATGCTTGCATACAGTACAGTGGTTCACATAGGAGACAAGACAATGTGATGGGAGCTTCAGACTTCATTAAGGCTTAGGTGGTTCTCCTTAGTTGTTTATGGAGCCTTTTTCGTGGGGAAATGAAAGGAAGAGTTTTTAGGTGACTTATAGGTGATGGATAAATCTAATTCTCTTTCTTAAGAGCGCAAGCACATGAAGAAATTCCAGATTTTGCCTTTGGTATGCATCTTTCATACTGTTTACTTGGAAATTGCAGTTTACGTAACATTTTATACAGTACTTTGAGATTTGGCAAAGGTGTCAGCATCTACTGTTTGCAGTGTTGTTTTGAACTTTTCAGTTTCTTGGAAAAGGTTTACCTTGGACAGTGAATTTAGACTTCCCTTGGGTGCAAGGCCAGAAGTCAGGGAAGAGTTCAAATCCAAACTGATTGCCTTAAACAATTTGGGAAATCTTTGTGTAACAGCACCTGATGATGCTTTTGACAGTATCATCTGGAGGGATACTGAGATAAAATGAGCATAGTCCAGATGAAGCTAAATGCCCTTTTTTTATTTCAAGAATATAGAGGAATTACCTAGCTGAATCTGATTAAGAGTAATTGTCTGTCTTGTTCAACAGTCTACTGTGAAGAAGGGTGAGTTTCACAATGAATAAAGTCATGCAAGAAGATTTCTGTGTGGTCATAGGTTGAAGTAAGTATTTGTTTCTCTGTGAAAATGTCAGCAATGAGGAGTGAAAAGCTTGTACTCAAGAGATTTCTCTAGAAGCTGCCTTTCTGTGAAGGATGCATTCTGAAATTTTAATTATTCACAGTCCAGATTATTCAAATAAATTGTTTTCCTCAATGTGAGAGAAATTTTGACTTATGTTTAGTGTGTAGAATGCAGTCACACAAGGGGAAGTCATAGAAAATGTCCTAAATACAGCTTTCACTGAAAGAAAACAGTGAAGATGAAGTGAAAAGTGAGTTGGAAGCTCAAGTAAGCTTGGTTGAGGAAGATTTCAGGCTAAAAGCTTCCAATTGAGAATACAGGACAGATTTTTTTTTTTTTGCTATCCTAGATGGTTATTTTACCTACCTTTTCTTATTTTCATGTTTCTGTAAAACAGCATGTGTGTTCTTGAGTCTTGCTGTGGTGCAGCTCAGTGTTTTATTGCTGAGGTAAGTTTGGCCTTAAAAGAAGACACAGCCACACTTTATTTTTCTTTTGTGTAGAACCTCTCCAAGGTGTTCTTTCTCCAAGTAGTTTATTTTGAAAGGCTGGAGTTTTTGGTTTGTTGGGGGTTTTTTTTGTTGTTTTTGTTTTGTTTTGTTTTCTTTTTTTTTGGGGGGGGGGTGTGGGATTTTTTTTGGGGTTGATGGACAACTTGGCATAAAGTGTGAGAATTCTTCTGTTTTTATCTCTGCTCCCAGTTTAACTTTTCTGTTGACAGTCACACAGACTCTTAAAGGATATTCTTTTTCTGTCAACCATGATGTTTTTTGAATTCTTTTGAATTCTTATTTCATTTGTGGGGATAAAAAATAGCAAAAAAACTATTACTTGATGGTTCCGTTGTTCCACTGCTGTAGAACTGAAGAATTCTAGAACACTGAAGAGTGGTGTTTTCTTGGAAGATATCAAGAAAAAGATCTGGTGATGGTCTGGGATATATTATCCTGCTTTTGGGAAGAGAGTCAAGCTGTTACGTGTCATTTACTTGTTTGTTCTTCAAGAGCATCAAGATCTTGATTAAGCATAAACCATTTTTTGTAAGGAATGTTTGTGTATCGTGATGATATTCCTCTAAATATTTTGCTTCAGTGAGGTTTGTCTGTTGACACTATAAGGTTGTGAGCTACAGATCTGCCATGCCCAGTGGGTAGATTCAGGTCAAAAAGAAGTACACAATTGCAGGATTGCTGGGGTTATGATTCAGTAAATTGGTAGAGAATATGCTTCGTATGTACTGCTTCCTAGTCCTAAGATAATTGCAAAATGTTATGCAGTCCAGCACAGGAATGACATTGTTCAATTTACTTAATTTTGTGTCTTTCTTGGAGTGTTTACAGAGATATTAAGGAGATCCAAAATTCAAACGAGTTGTATGGGCAAGAATCCTTTAGATACCTTTTCTCAGTGTTTTCTTTACACTTTTGGTGCTGTATTATTTAAAGACTTAGAGTGCCTTTGGAGAATTGGCATTTAATTCATACTGAAGTAGTCTAATCCCTGCACTTTGAGTGATTGCTCTCAAACTATCTCTGCTTTGAGTGGAGGATTGGACTAGAGGACTACTAGAAGTATCTTCTGTCCCAGACGAAATGGTTGTACCATTCTGTGTCTCTATACTTTGCTAAGGCAGTATTTCATTTTGTAAGATACCTCAGGAAATGAGTTATCTTTGGTGGTGATGCTTAACAGTTGCCCTCCATCTGTTGAAAACTACTGGAGTTACTACTAAAGTGGTGGTACTAGTAGAGTTTCTTGGAACTTTACAATTTTGCTGATTCCAGTCAGAAGACACATGCAAAACCATGTTTATTGAGATAATCCTTAACCACAGTATATTTTCCAGTGATCATTAATATGTGGGAAAGAAACTTGAAAGAATGTGTACATAAATACATATCTGTGATACATTAAAAACAAAAGTCTGGCTTAATTTTTTTCTGTTAAGGAGAAAAGAGGGTATAGTGCCTTACAATGGCACTATCAGGGCTTCA
>NW_010097715.1:27113-47560 GCF_000699245.1 Pterocles gutturalis | reverse complement strand
TCGGAGCGGTTCTAAGGAAAACAGAAAGTATAATAAGGTGATTTAGACACCAGTAGTCTTTATATATAAACTTCAAAATTCTCGCTGGAATTATATCTTTCAAATGAAATCATAGTTTTATACATGACTTTAGTATTGAATGTCTTAAAAGTACTTTAAAATGCAAATCATGAGCAGAAAACTTAAAGAAGAGGTAAATAACAGGACTTTTTTTTTTTTAAATCTACATGAATCTAATGTAATGCATTTCTATAACAGTTTGATGGGAATAGAAGTGGAATTAGAACGGTTGTGGGTCCCTCTAGTGGTGTGAAAGGCTAGATAATACTTCAAATGATTCATAAATAGAAAATTATTTGTATCATGGAGGGCCTTATAAGTACAGTTATAATTGGCATGTGAAATTGAAATTTTCTTTCAAATGTATGTATTTACAGTTAGTGGAAATGTTCAGATATGTTATGTTTGATAGTATCTGCTATGTAAAAACTGATAAATAAATGTGTAGTTGCCTTTAATATGGAATCGTGAGGAATTACTTCCATGAAATGATTTCCTTTAATTTTTTAGGAAAAAAAACTCCTCTGGTTCCTTTTTCTATTAGCGCAGTGATACCCAAGAACCTCAGTTAAGCTCTTTATATTGGTACTAGTAAAGTTCAGTTATTTTTGTCATGGATAATTTCCTATTTACCTTTGGCTGTAGCAGGGAAGAAAGGGAAGGTATAGTTCTTACCCTGAATAAGCCTTGTTTTGACCAGGTCCGCATCAGAGGCCCTGTGTCTTTATCTCTGTATTAGAAGAAAGTTGAAGCATTTTGCTAGGATTTAAGGTTTCTATTAATAAAAATTTAAAACAAACCGTAATTGTCGTTTGTTCTTTCATTGTCTGTCCTTACACTATGAAAGATGCAAAAATTCAGAACATATCAGTATATTATGATTTTTAAGTGATTTTTGAGTTCTTTCCCCTACTTATTTTGTATGTTTATTTCAGCATGAGAAAAATACTTTATATACCTATGAAATTTGATAAAAATATTTTTTAGGTTTTCATGAAGTACAACACACTTAAAAGATTGGGAGTGGGAAGAGATTAAAATAACTGTCTTGGAATACAGAAGAAATCTATTGCATGAGGACAACTTGCATTATTTTATTTTTTTGTTGTATATACATAAGGTCAAAATAACTGATGTTAGTAAACAGAATTCTTTATTTTAGAGAAAAGCATTTTTTTAATATCAGCATCTCAGTTAAGATGCTTATAACAAGGTTATAATAATTTTAATAAAAAAATAACTTGGAAGTAAAAAATACTTTGGGTGATATTCTGGCTTCCAGCAGGGCATAAAGAATTAAGAAGGAGAGAAGGACCTGGGGCTCCTGTTCAATTTCATGTCCACCATTAGCCAGCAATGTGCCCCTGAAGCAAAGGCGGCTAATGCAGGGCTGCACTAGGAGAAGCATTGCCAGCAGGTCAAGGGAGATGATCCTGCCCCTCTACTCGGCACTGGTGAGGCCACATCTGCAGTGCTATATCCAGGTCTGGGTCCCCAGTACACAAGAGAGATGTGGACATGCTGGAAAGTGTCCAACAAAGGGCCAGGAAGATGAGTAAGGGGCTAGAGAGAGCTGGGACTGTTTATCCTGGAGAAGAGAAGGCTCAGGAGGATCTCATCAATGTGTACAAACATATGAAGGGAGAGAGGGTGCAAAGAGGACAAAGCCAGGCTCTTTTCAGTGGTGCCCGGTGATAGGACCAGAGGCAATGGCACAAAGTGAAACACGGGAAGTTCCCTGTGAACATCAGGAAACACTTTTTCACTGTGAGGGTCACCAAGTACTGGCACAAACTGCCCAGAGAAGCTGTGGAGTAGCCATCCTTGGAGATATCCAAAGGTCACCTGGACATTGCCCTGAACAATGAGATCTAGGTGGCCCTGCCTGTGCAGAAGGGTTGGACCAGATGACCTCCAGAGGTCCTTTCCCACCTCTGCCATTCTGTGATCCTGTGACAGCAGTATTACTGCCAGCAAAGCTGGAATGAAGTAGGCTTTTTGTTGTTCATTTAAACTCTCTCAGCTGCAGCAATGCTCTTTCTTTTTTTTTTTTAAATAAGAGAGAGAAAAGTAGGATTAATGTTTAAGAGTGGTGGTTTATGAGTTATACAAACTGATAATTTATAGAGTTTAAAATTATTAAGATTAATGTCTCAATAGCATATTGCAATGTAAAGAGTAATGACTGTTCAGCTTCACAGAAAACTGAATAATTCATTTGCCTCTGTGCCCACATCCTCATCAGAAAAAATACAGAAGCAAAAACATGTGCAACCCCCCCAAGTGACTTAGGAACACAGGCCTGTGCTGCCAAATTATCGCATTTCTGTGTTCTGTTGCGTGCTTAGCTGACAAAAGCTGTTGTTTTACTTGTATTACCTACATCATACTGTTCTGTCAAAGATTAATGGGTGGCATCTGTGACAGTGAGACTCATTTGTAGCATGGCAACAAAAGTAGGTTTTTGTTAGCGATAGATCTGTAAAAGACTAGTTATGATCAAGAAAATTCTCTGTACTTCCAGAAGAGTGCTGATTTTTCCTACGTAAAATATTTCATTTTAATGAGATTTGATGAAGTTCCTGGGTTTTGTATGTGACTTTATGGACATTTTAGATAATTTTATGACCTAAATATACAAATTTTTAAAAAATTTAATTTCAAACCTAATGACTTCTGTTCTGAAATTTGGATTTTAAGGGACTGCATCAAGATTGAGGGGGGGGGAAACTTTTTAACTGAAACCTGCACTCTGTTAACAGGAGCACCTGTATTGCTCCCTGCTGCTCTGTTCTGCAGGCTGGCAGTGCTCAGGCTGGAACCTCATGTCAACAGCTGCGGTCAGAAATACTGGTGGAGTAATGCAGCATGACAGAATCTATGTATTTGCCTGCTGTACGGTTGAACGTTTCCTTACAAGTAGCCTTTATCATATGTAGTACACCTGCTTACATAACTGGAATATACGTGTACCGGTATCTTCAGAGGAAATGCCCTTGGCCTTAATTATGATGGCTTTTGAAGAAAGATATTTCATGTGAAGTTGTCTGTGTTAGCCCTTTGAAACTGAGGGGAACTTCAGTTCACTTGAAGTGTTTCAGGCATGTCTGAAAGAGTATTCCAGTTTTGTCAATTTAATCTCTGTTGGCATGAAATGCTGCTGCATCTGACAAGATATTGTATGTTAGTGCAATTGTCAGTTCTGTTCAGAGGTGTTTTATTAGTGTAGAGGGGAAATTAATGTATTAATGAGTTAATGTAGAACTTCTGCAGGGAGAAAAATTATATGGATAAAAGTTTGTCTTATGTAGAATTAAACTGTTTTCACTAGAAACCACTGAAGTGTTTGAGGTTGTTAATAAGGCCACACCTTCCCCTGTACGGTATTTTAGACTGAGTTTAAGAACAAAAATTGTAACTGCTTACTCCACCAATGTCTAATGTGCCTTGTTCTTGGAAGGGCCAGAGGCCTGCAAAGTTGGGCTCATGTTGGTTTTGAGGATCTGAATTTTTGGAAAAGAGCATGTTCGTGTTGACTGCCTAACTTTGTACTCCCCCCCCTTTTTTTTTTTTTGGCGTAAGGCATTTCGGGTAGAATGAGGGAATATGAAACTTATCTGTCTATTGGTTCTGTACAACTGCTGTTGGGGATACTGCTGAAAAGAAAGTAGAGGCCAAGTTCGGCCTTAAGTATTTCAGAATAAAGACATCTGTCTCATTCCAGAGAAACTGTAGCTATGTATAGTTTGATCTTCAGGTTTCTAAAACATTTCAAGCAAATCAAGTGAAATTGAACACAGGTTAGCAACAGTCATTTGAATAGTTAAACTGCTTAACCTAATAAAAAAATATTTGGATTAATCTTTGAAAACAGGCTAACACCATTTTCTATAGGGATTTCACTATACTGGGAAAGGGAATTACATGTGCTCTGAAGCAAATGTGGTACTTGTTTGGCAGAGGAGAGGTTCTGAGCATAATTATCTTCCAAAGTAAAAAAATCCCCTGAATCTGTTTAAAACTTTACTATATGGCAAAGTTAAAAGAATTTCTGTGCTTTAAAATCTGTGTAAAAGTTATCTCTACATGTTCAAAACCTATTTAACTCCTGTATCAACACACAATAAATGGTCTTGCAGATGTATATATCTTATGTGATTTGCTAGGGAAACAGTTTGGATGTGTATAGATGAGAGCAGTTTTCCAGAAAGAACTTGTTTGCAGTACTATATGTGTGTTTGCACAATTTCTATAACATTTCTGTCCTTTCAATAGCAGAGTTCTTAAAAAAGATAAGTTTCAGCTGTGATGTAAATACTCAGTTTTCTTCACAGGTGCTTACATAGAAAACTCTCTGGGGGCTCTATAAATCCTATTAATAAAAAAATCTCGTGGCTGAAACATTTGATACACCAATAAAAAGAAATTACAGCGCCTTTGTTGTACCAGACTTCCCTGAACAGTCGTCTTTTGGTAAAAGTTTATTGGAGACAGTATTTATTTTCTTGTTTTTTTGTAGCAAATTCTGAAATTGAGGTGTCTGTGTCTGCGAGAAATGTGAGAAGGTTGCTTAGTTTCCAGCGATACCTGAGATCTTCCCGTTTTTTCCGTGGTATCACTGTTCCAAATTCTTCAAACATTTTAGATGATGATTATAATGGACAAGCAAAGGTTGGTCGCTTGATTTTTATTTTGTAAAACTGTTTTAAAAAATGGTTGCTAGTATATAACTGTATCTTATGTTAAGAGATAGTGCAGCCAAATACAAATTTTAATTATTTATTTTATATATATGTGTGTGTATGTGTGTGTGTTTGTGTGTGTATATATGTTTATATCTTAATAAAGTCAAGGCAAAATTTTTCTAACAAACTCCTTCACCTCCCACAAGTTTACTGGGATGACCTTTAGGGTTTATATGGCTAGCAGGTTTTTTTAATAACTCTAGTGACTGGAGGATGCACTGTAATAACTGAAGAAAAAGTGAAGAAAGAAAAATCAACTATTTAAGAAATGTAATGGAGCAATTTGGACAACTAACTCCCCTCCTGCCCCCCATTTCCTTTTTAGTCTAACCTTACTACTGAACTTCTGGAAGAGTGAGTGACTACTACTGAAAGCTCAATGCATAAATGGATTTATCAGACGATTATTATGCCAAACTGACTTTTTCTTTGGTGGGCAATTCTTCTAGAAAATAAAAGTGTGATAACTCTAATATATCCATGCTACAGTAAAGCATACTGGAAAGATGGGCAGTTTGAAAGGAATAGTTAGTTGGATGAAGGGCTAGTGAATTGAGGACAGAGGATGGATAGAACTGAAAGAGAAGGAGCAGGCAAAGTTTATAGGTTATTCTAGATCCCAAAGGCTGTGTTGTCTTAATGATCATGTGCAAAACTTCTTGTTAGTAACCTTGAAGAAGGAAAGGAGTACACTTATGTGCTGTACAGATACACTGCGTTATAATTAGGCTGCAGTGTAGGAAGAACCAGATAACCTGGAGGATGGATTTAAAAAGCATGCATTTAATTAAACAGCAGAAAGATCTTGTCAATGTTTTTTGTTTCTTCTGGTAGATGAGTTTTAGTGGCTGGTGGAGAAAAGCTAGAATGTAGTAAGTGGGTCACAAACAGCTCTACCAATCTAATGAGAGCAGGAGAAGGCACGTATCTGCTGTGAAATGTGCTGGGCAGGTATTTCTGATAGAGGTAGGGGAAGCAAGAGCTGTGACTGCTGAACTCTGGTGAAGTGAAGCCTCAAGTGCTGTTTGTTCTTGTTCATCTATGTTGCTGGACAAACTTCAGTTCATCTGGACCAGCTGTGAAGAAGTGCTAGTTCAGTGAGGTGGAAAGTCAAAAGGCAGTTTCTTAAAGAAATTAAAAGCTTGACTGATACGTTTAGTAAAGCATCTAGATATTATTTCACTTATATAAACAACAAGGGAAGGAGAGAAACTGAGGTGAAGGACTACACGGAGATTAACTACCAACTCGTTGCAAAAATTAAAATTGGAAGAAGTCTGAACATGGTCTGAATTCTTTCATACTGTTTCTGTTTTTAACCTGATCGTGTTAAATTTTACTTGAGAAATGACTAAAGGATGAAAGGAAACTCTAAAGCCAGTACTGTCAAGACACTTTGTGTGTCTCAGTTTTTCAATTTACAGCATATTTATGAAGTTTTTTCAGTTACCAGACAAATTAGTATTTTAGTACTATTTTTTGTATATAGAAATTCTAAGACATGCATCAGTTTCTGAAATCTTAAATACTACTGGCCTACAAGAATATAGTCATATACTGAGAAAAAAGTGACAGCTTTTGTGTTTTCTTTCAGTGTATGCTGGAGAAGGTTGGAAATTGGAATTTTGATATTTTTCTTTTTGATAGACTGACAAATGGTGAGTTTACTTTTATTTCATTTGTGTTTTATCTCTTAGCGTAACTGTTGCTCTTATGTTGTGGTATGTGATTGCTTGTTCACTAAAAAGCACCAATTTCATCAGGTGGTACTTTTTGATAGTCTTTAATCTAAATCCTGGTTTGCCTGGCTACTCTGTTAAAATGCCATCACTATCAGTACTGATAACAGTCACTGATTTATAGAAGAGGCCCTTCTTGTACTTTGTAGGTTGCTGTTCACTCTTTTATTATAAGCAGTAATCTGGTATAAATTAACAAATAATTTTGCTAATTTAGTACTTTTAATTATGGAATGCTGTTAATTTATATGGTTGTGTCCAAAAGCTCAGTTACATTGAACAAGTATTTTTCCAGTAAATTTAATGTAGAGAATTAGGAGCTGAACAGGCAGAAGCTGCTGTACATGTAGCTTGCACAAAATAAAAAAAAAAGAAAATATTATGGTTAGTTTTGTGCACTCATTACAAATAGCGGTAGGAACTAAAGAAGTTATTGCTTTGGAATTATATGGTTGTGTCCAAAAGCTCAGTTACATTGAACAAGTATTTTTCCAGTAAATTTAATGTAGAGAATTAGGAGCTGAACAGGCAGAAGCTGCTGTACATGTAGCTTGCACAAAATAAAAAAAAAAGAAAATATTATGGTTAGTTTTGTGCACTCATTACAAATAGCGGTAGGAACTAAAGAAGTTGTTGCTTTGGAAAAAAAAAAACAACCAACAAATAAAGCATTGTTTAAGTTACAGACATTTAGAAAAGAGATGTGCAAATGTGCTTGCTGGAAAGGAGGAGGGCTGCTGCAGTGGACAGAGGGGAGTTTTGTATTATAATCCCCAGCAATGGAAGCTGAGTTGTGAAGAAAATTGAAGGAGATGAGCAAGTCCAGCACCACGGTGACATTTGTGCCAGTGTGGGAAATGAATGGAGGGCAGCTCTTGCAGGCTTTTCATCAGTCGAATAGAGTAGAGAGATGCAGAGATGCAATGTGTTTAAAGTTGACAGAAGGAAAGAGAAATGGAAGTTGTGAAAGGAAGATAGAGTGCCAAAAGATAATTTTCTCTCCTGTTTTGTTGAAGGATGCTTGACTTAATCTAGTGTAAAAGTAGTATCCTGACAGTTTGATATAATACAGAAAATTTATATTAAAAGTGAAAACAGTAAGGATTTTTACAAATAGAACGTTTATATAAATAACTATAAACTTTAGATAACTGAATGAGAAAAAAGCTATGGGTGAAACTTAAGATGTTTGTAAGCATAGGTTATTTCAGATCAGTTTATCACATGGGAGTAATCTGAAATAATAATTTTTATATGAAACCTTCTCTATCTCTTAAGTATGCTTTTTTCAGATACATTTTAGATACTACCAGTACAGCTTCTGTTGTGGAAGCCTTACTATACCATCCTTTTTGCATCCTAATTTAGTCATTTTAGGAGGCCGTCTTGTTCTTGAAAGTTTGTAAGGGGAGAATGCTGTATATAAAACTCTACTTGATGAGCTGCCCTGGACCAGCCTGTAAGAAATGTTGTTCAAAGAATTGTGTATCTTATTGTGAGGAAGTGGTGCACGCATACAAATACATTAAGCCTAGATTTAGCAGTTTTTTGTCCTTTTGTGCCTCAATTTCTGTCTGTGCTAGGTTCTTTAATTCCTTCTAAATGAAGATTGTCAGAGTCAAGGTACCAAAACTGAGTTATCTGCCACTAAATATTATTTGCAGTGTAACAAATGGGCAAGCTATTTAAAGTAAACATTTGCAGGATATTTGTCTCTTACAGTTGTGCTTGTTTTACCACTGCAAGTGATTATGATATTATAGCTATGAGTAGGCAAAGTATTTTGTAAGCTTGTAATAGTATACATTTCCTAGAGAAACAAAACTTTTTCTTTGAGTTCTGGGTGAAACAGGGAGCAGTTTAGCAAAATACATGATGAAAATGAGAGATAGCGTATGTACAATGTAGGCTAATCTATAGTGTTGGTTAGCTTTTTTTCTATGCCTGGTTATTTTTATATTCAGTTTTAAGCTGTATGTCTGTTTATAAATATCATGATGCAAGATACCACAAAGTTGAATACCATTGTAACGGGTTTGCACATTGAAACCTGTCGCTTTTTTAATGTTCGTTAACATTTCCTCCTATCGGTTGACAGTAGACAATTGATGAATGCATTATAATTATGCAAAAATACTGGTAATTACTAGAAGGGATAGCTAATGGAATCTTGTCATGCAGTAAGATTTAAATGTTTATCATAAATTGGTGTAGAGAAATTTGCTTGTGTAATTTTTGTGACCAATTTGTTTGAAATAATACATTTCTTATGAGAGTCACTGATTTCATGGCTTCCAGTGAATTAGTATTTTCATCTTATTTTTAGGAAACAGTCTAGTCAGCTTAACCTTTCATCTGTTTAATCTTCATGGACTAATTGAACACTTCCAGTTAGATACGATGAAACTTCGTAGATTTTTGGGTAAATACAGCTTTTTATTATAATGAATATTGCTGTTTATCCGCATTTTTATACCTTAAATGAAGTGCCGATTATAGTTTAGCAATGAGGTTTCAAGAGTACCAATGCAGTCCAGATTGTGCAGTGATTTAAATTATATTGATTGAGACACTCTCAAAGTTTCTATGCGTATAGAAATCTCCATGTTAATCCAAGCAAGTATTAAAAAGTTCAGTAGTTTCATAGCAGAAGTTTTATTATATTTATTAAATCTAAATGTATGTGACATTGTGTGATGTTTTTATTGGGAAAGGTTAGACATCTCCTTTGTTTTGATTTTCAGTTCTGTTTTAATCTTAATTTCTGAAGTTCATTATATTGTTTCCTAACTGTATTGAACATGCCAGCTTGGCCATATTTAATAGTGTCAATTTGATGCTATTTCTTGCTTGCTCAAACTCTCCTACAAATAAACACAGTACTGTGGACATACTTTTCCCAGAGACAGAGTGTGCAAGACAATTTTACTCAAATGTTTGGGCCTGTGGCGCTGGAATGCTTCAATGGAAAGAATTGTAAATACGATGTAGAATATTTGAACGAAGTGGTACTTTCACTTGATGGCTGAAAGAGCTGTCTTTCTGCATCCCTGTGCCATAGGCACAGATTCCTTTCTTCAGTTCTTCTGTGACAGTACCTTTTATTTATTATTTTGGAGTGGGATGCTTTTTTTTCTATCTGAGCAGGAGAAACAAGTTTCTTGTCCCTTTTGGCAGGCTCTCACAGTTTCAGAGAAAACAATTTTGTGGTTACAAAGCTTGTCATTTAGCAGAAAGCTTTTGGAAGGCTTTTCTCCCCTTTTGAGTAAAGGAATGGTTTGGTGTTTTTTGGGGGGGTTTTTTTCATCATTTAGTTCTCTTTCAGCTTTAAAAAAATCAGTTCTGTCTTGCATTTCATCTTGTTTTAAAGTGGAATCAAATCCTTCCAGTTTTAAAAACGTAGATCAGCTGACCTTGAGGACTGATATATTGGAATGTGAAGAAAGTTGTTATAGAAATCTGGTCTTAGGCTACTCAAGTTGTAGCTGAGTGTGTTGTGTGTTTCTCATCTTGCTTATTTCCTCATTAGTTGAGATTTAGCAAAAGACAGCACTTGAAAGATGAGTTAGGACTGGCTGGATTAGTTAACTAGTTATCAAAAGATAACAGTAGTCTTAACTACATATGACTACTCAAAGCCATGTCACTAAAATGAGATTAGACTTGGAAGAAGGCAAAATTTTGTTCTAGCATTAAATTCACCACCTTTCTCTTTTCGTTAATGCCTTCTATTTAATAGCAGTAAGAAAAACATTTCTTAGCTCTGTCATAGCCCATCTGTCCAATCAAAAGAACCTTTCTTCCGAATACAGCTTCTTAGCATGAACCCAGTTCATTCTTTTCTTTTGCTACCTCTTACACCCCACTCCAAAGTAATCTGAAGATCAAATTCCAGAAGACTAGGACAGCTCAAGTGGTCCGTAGTGCCAGACACAATTCACTTGGAGAACTTACTGCAATCTTTTCAAGGAGAGAAACCTGATTTTTAGTTCTCAGTATGATCTCAACATTTATTTTTGTGTATATATTTCACATATGTATGTGTGTATATATGTTTGTTTATACACATACACAGTCTTTCTGTGATTTCTAAAGGTTATTTGGAGATCTGTCTCCTGCTGTGTGTTTTCAAGTTCTTATTCCAGACCTGAATAGGAAGAGAGAAAATACAAAGTACTACATTCCTGGAAGCATGGGGTTGTCTTGCCGATCTAGTTCTGGCAAACTGTAATCAAAGTATTATTCTAGGTCTGCTTTATTAAGATAAATAAAGTTAGGAAAATTGTGGACTTCAGGTAGCTGGACCAGCCTGTGAGGCTACAAAAAATGAGGAGCAAGCCAAAAACATCCTCATTCAGGCACTAGATGTGAGGAACAGGGGAAAGGGAGTTCTACTGCAGGTTAATAGAGCCTGAAGATGCTTGTTTCTGTTGTTTTCCATATGAGGTGTCAGCTATTTGCTGAGTATGATTGAGATTACGCAATGGTAACAGTGTTTTCCCTTTTCATGAAGCACAGCTCTTCACAAATACCATGGCAGTAATGCTCTAACATTACAGTCACAAGTAGATGGAGGGTACTGGGTAGGAAAAGAGTTTGTGGGCATGTTTGTTTGAATGGGACTGACTGTAGTCATCCAGGAGAATTTCTTTGGAGGCTTACTTGAAAGAGCTAATGTGTCATATCAGGCAAAACTTTAGAATGTAGTTTGATCGCTGTGCTTCAGATCTTCTCCCCCTCCATCCTTTTTAGCATTCTAGTTTTTTCACTCTACGTACTCAGGCTAATGTTGATGTCCTTTAAAGTATTCTACCTGTAATGGTTAAAGATAGCCAGGAAGATGAAGTAAAGAGGAGGAAAGCAAGGAAGAAGTTGAATAGGGAATATGAAATTTAGGAGTGGTTAGTCAGACCATCACCTAAATGAGATTCTTTTCTAAATTGCATAAAGGCTTAAATTTGTCTGGGTACAAGTACGAGAAGATGCCTAAACTATATGGAGGTGGCTTTCCATGACCACTCTTCTGAAAGGGAAAGAAAAGCACTTCATATGACAGGAAAGCAGTGCCGAATTCCACTGATCCAGTCTGTTTTCAAGGCATGATATGAAGTCATCCTAATGCTTTGGTAAATTCTGTCATCTTCATTTTGTTTCACAGGTTGCCTCAACATTCGGACAGGCTAGATTATCAAAGGGAGCCTTTCCTGGGAAGTTCTTGAAGTCAGATCTCAGATTATATATTGATTTCAAGTTGTTTAATTTTTGCTCTGAGACGACTTTACATGTAGTTGATTTCCTTTAGAAAATACTGTTTCTTCACATAAAAATCTCTTATACTTGGGTCTTGGTTCAGCTGACTATTTATTGACTTTGACACTTTTATGGGTATGTAACTTGTGATATTGCGTATTTCTGTGCCTAACAGGGACATATAAAATGCTACTTGAAAAAAATTGCTCTTTTATTTGAATTTGGATATTTGTTATCTTCCTGCAGTTATGGTTCAAGAAGATTATCACAGTCAAAACCCTTATCATAATGCAGTTCATGCTGCTGATGTGACTCAGGCCATGCACTGTTACTTAAAAGAGCCCAAGGTAAGGGAGCCTTCTCACTTTTACATCACATGTATATACAGAAATACATGTATTTGTGTGTGTGCATATAAATGTGTGCACATATATACACATTTTATTACAAAACAAATTTTATAAAAAAAAACCCCAAAACCCAACATAAAATGCTATTGAACACAAAAAGACAGGTAGTTACTCTCCATGTTGCTGAGGCTGTGGGTACATTCTTAGCAGTGTTCTTTTCTTTTTTCCCCTCTTCTGAACTGGAATTTGTCTTTTGTGTGACTTCAAGTTGAACCAGAGTAGGGAATTGATTAAGACAGCAGCTGTTTAACGTAGCCCTGTGCTCCAAGGCGCATACATAGAATTGTAGCCTGAGTCAGAGCTGGTGATAAAAAGCCCATATGTTTGTGGTTTGGTGTGGGATTTTTTTTGTGTGGTCGTGGTTTGTTTTTTTCCCTCCAGAAACTACCGTTATCCTTCCTTTGCTTATCTTTGATGTTAATGAATAGTATGCTTCTGCTAGAGGCACCTTAAAGGAAGACATCAGGAGTTCTCTTTGGCCTTTCTAAAAAAGGGCAGTGTGGCAGACCTGAAGGAGCTGAGCTAGTTGAGTGTTTGTTTCTTATTACTTGGACTGCCAGCAGTCTGCTGTGTGATGTATTAGACAATTTCAGACGGCTAATTCCTGTCCTTCTGTATTAAACTGAAAACTGTAATGCTCTCTGGGCAGGTGAGACAAGCTAGCTACCTGAATACAGTTCATCACCAATCTGATATTCTCTTGAATAGCATAGCTCTTTATTCTGCTTCTGAAGGAAAAATGAGTAAGTTGCAGCTCCATCGATGTTTTTCAGAGGCTCTTTGCCCACTCCTTCCACTCAGTTTTTCAGTGCTCTCAGATCAATTGTTGGTGCGGTGAGCCAAATCAGAGCTGGTACATGATGAGTTTTTTTATTGCATGCAGTTTGGAAGCTCTGAGCATTTTTTATTTAACACTTGTGATGGAAGTTTGTAGTGCTTTGGATACAAGTATAGACTTTGTATTTTTAGTAGCATATACAGCTACTGGTTCAGTTGTACAAGTACGTTATAAACATGTGAGGCATGATAGACAGCAAATGCAACAGGGAATATAAACAACTTCTCCTCACAGGGTGTTTGCTGCATTTCACTTTTGTGTGGGCAGAACTGTCCTCTCTGTTTTAGTGCAAGCTAGACTTTATTAGTAAGTTTAACTCACAAATGTCCCAACCAGAAGTAGTAGCAGCTATGGGCAGTGAAAATAAGTCCATGCAGTTTCATGCCGAGTTAATAGACATGCACATACTTCTTGAAAATACTTATTTTTGGCAGGTTTTCCTCCTTCAGTTCTTTCCCTGGTAGGCTTTGAAATATAACTTCGCATAAGAGTTCCATCCATTCTGAACAATTCTGATATCTTCCAGAGCATTAGTTTCTTCCTTTTAAAATTAAAAGTTTTAGTGTTTTTTTAAAATGTACTTTGTATTTAAAGCAGGATTGACACATACAGACAGAGCTGGTGTCCTGGTTTCAGCTGGGACAGAGTTAACTTTCCTCATAGTAGCTAGTGTGAGGCTGTGTTTTGGATTTGTGCTGAGGAGAAGGCTGATAACACACTGTTTATAGTTGCTGCCAGAACAGCCAAGGACTTTTCAGCTTCTCTGCTGTGACAGTGTCTGCAGGTGTAGGAGAAGCTGGGAGGGAGCACAGCCCTAGTTACTAGCCTAGGATTTGACCTTAGGTTTAGGACTGAGACCCATATTGGACAATGGTATGTTCCATGTCATGCATGTAATGCCCAATGTGTAAATGAGGATCTGTCCGGAAGTTCATGCTCTCTCAAGGTCATCTTCTCTCTTGGACACTCGGGCTCTTATCTCTTTTCCGGAATTGCGGTTTCAAGACTCTCCCTGCTCTGGGATTGTTAGCCAGGAATGGGCTGAGCCTTGGTCACTGGGTGGTGAGCAGTTGTACTGTGTATCATGCATTTGTACATTTGTATATGTTACTATTATAATTATCATTATTTTCAATTTTATTGTAGTTTAGTTTATTAAATTGTTCTAATCTCAACCCATGAGTCTCTTTTCCCTTTACCCCTTTAATTCTCTGGGGGGAGAGTGAGCGAGCGGTTGTCTGGTGTTTGGCTGCTGGCTTAGTGGGTTGAAACCACAGCACTTGGTAAATGAGTTGGAGAGATAATTTTAAGAATTCACTGCTTTTACAGGATCTGGTTAGAAATGGTACCAGCCAGAAGGGTGGCATTTTGTGTGCCAGGATTTTCTAAGACTGAACCTTCCTGTTCAGGAAGAATAATGCTTAAAGCATTGTTGAAGTTTTGTAACTTTTGAGGGGAAATAATGTGAAAAGTCAGTGGAACACTATTTTACATTATTAAAATTCTCTCTATTGGCTCTTAGTTACTAAAAAGGAAAAACAAATGTGACACCTATGCACTTTTTCTAAGGGCATATTTGTATTGCTAACAGAATTAAATTTGTCATTATTATCTTACAGCTTTCCAAATCTTTAACTCCATGGGATGTTCTGCTCAGTTTAATAGCAGCTGCGACACATGATTTGGATCATCCAGGTGTTAACCAACCTTTCCTAATTAAAACAAACCATTACTTAGCAACTTTATATAAGGTAAGGAAAAAATCAGTTGTTTTGTTAAGATGAGGTTTGAAAAATGCTTGAGGAGTACAGAGAAGGAGTGTAAATTGTGATGTGTTTAGCTAGTGATAGGTTTGAATCCAGACATTGTTTCCATGCCACTGGGATAAAAATAATGTGCACGCTAACAAAGTATTTAGGATTTGTGAGTTTTAACCTCCTTGGGGAAAAAAAAAAAAAAGAAGAGAGAAAAATACCACCCCAAAACCCGATGGAACTGTCTGGTACTACTCTTAGTATATAGCTCTTCCATGTAAGAAAAAGTCATTGATACCTGTAATACCCTCTTCATTTGCAGAATACCTCAGTATTAGAGAACCATCACTGGAGATCAGCAGTGGGGTTGCTGAGAGAGTCTGGTTTATTTGCACATATGTCATTAGAAAACAGGTATGTTTATACAAAATAGTGTAGATTAGTTTAAGATGTAAGTAAGGTGTCCCTTGAGTAAGACAGCCTTGCAAAACAAGCTAAATTAATTGCATGGCAGTTCTGAATAAAAACAGTAGCTTGTGATCTATTTTAAGAATTCCTGGATACCGTGCCGTTGGGGTAGAGCAGTTCATGGTGCAATGGGATATTCGGAAAATAATATTTACTGTGCACATGCTGAAGAAGTGTATTCGTATAGTCAAGCACCTGTTTGGATTAAACTTGGCAGCTTTTTCTCATTTTGCCATCACAACTGGAGTTTAAAATAGACCCTCTTCACCTACTTTAACAAGAATTAAGCTTTCAACAATTAGTTTGTGCATTTTTAAGGAAAAAAAAAAAGGGGGAGGGGGAGCTAAAAGCTGGTTTAGTCTTCCTGAAAGCTGCCAATGAAACAACCTCATGTGTCTATGGATGTTGTAGAAATTTTTCAGAGAAGGAAAACAAAAAAGAAACATTTCAGTGAAAATGGTGATTATAAAGCTTGTGACTTGTATTTGTATAATAATGAATACAATAAAAAGACATGGAAATCTAGTGATGGCTTTTGTTCTTAATTGTTATGCTTTTTGAATGCTTGTGATCACTAATTTCAGGCAGCTGATGGAAAGCCAGATAGGTGATCTCATTCTTGCCACAGACATCAGTCAGCAAAATGAGTACCTGTCCATGTTTCGATCCCATTTGGATAGAGGAGACCTATGTTTAGAGAATCCAAACCATCGGCACTTCATTTTACAGGTGATATTTTTGGTAATATTTCTGAAAACATTTTAGCATCAAAAATAATTTACTTAAAATGCTAACTAATGCTTCTTCTATGTTATCTCCTACTTTCAAAACAAAGTAGAAATGCCTTTTAGTCATTTTGTTTCATTGCAAAAAGGTTGTTCCCTCCAATCTCCCCTGCCCCCAACAGTTCTCCTAAGTGATGTTGTGTAAGTCTAATAACTTAGAGCTGCTAAGCCAAGTAGAGTTGTGTTTCCAAGACAAGATTTAGTTCTGATGACTCCAGTGCAGTCTCAGAACTGAGATGCTTTGTCAGAACCTGTTTCAGGAAAGGAAAGCACTGATGTTGTGAATCAGCTTGCAGCTGTGCTAGAGAGAGGTTTAGCAAGCTTTAAAAACAAAAGCCTTGAGAGTCTCTTTAGTTTTATTGAAGTTTTTAGAATTAGGTTCATATTGTGGGCTATAAAAGAAAGTGGACAAACAGATAAGTTCAGTCCTGTGCAAACCATTATTAAAAATGTGAACTTCAGAGCCAGAAATGCAAAATACTGTCTGTTTACTTTGATGTTTCTTTTTTGGAATTTATTGTTATCTCCTGTCCTAGTGAATATGCTAAATATAGTACCCCTGAAATGCTTTGACTTGACTGAGTTTCCAGGTTATTCAGAGATGATAATGAGATCTAATAGTTCCCTGAGTGTTTTTTAAATACGATTACAGAACATTAGGGAGAAGCACAAATGGTAGGTAGGTTTGTTATTCACAAAACTTAATGTGCTGTCAGGAAATATATAATTGCGGATGCTTCTGTTGGAGGGAGAGGTGATCTAATGCTGTATGTTAACTTCCTAGATGGCTTTGAAGTGTGCTGATATTTGTAATCCATGTCGGACATGGGAGCTGAGTAAGCAGTGGAGTGAAAAAGTAACAGAGGAGTTCTTCCATCAAGGCAAGTAAGAGTAGACGTATCTGTTGGTACGTATGTATTTGTACTGTGGAGAGAGCGACTATGAGTCACAGCTGCTTGCGAATAAAGGGATGTCTGTTCAGGTCTGTGAGGCCTGTTGGTGAGCAGGTAAGAGCCAGGAAGGAGATTTTTAGTTACCATGCAGTTAAGGCTACTTACTTATGTATGCAGTTAATAAAGCTTTTCATTGACAAATGGAGTGAATTTTCTCCATTATTATTTAATTGTATTAATAATAAAATAAAGTGTGCTTCTCCTTTCTTAAGGCTAGTTTAGCTGACTTAAGACATGCTAATTTGTGCATGGATATGATAAATGGGGAACAGACTGCTTTATTTGGTGCTAATCATGTGAAGCTTATTCTTAGATAAAGGCGATGGGGAAGCAGAATAAAAAATTGCCTTCAGTGAGAAAATTTTGAAGACTAAGCTATTCTTTTCTGTATTGCTTAGGGGGGAATCTTAATTTGTCGTTTCTGTGGCAGTCTGAGGTTTTGCAAGGAAGTGTGTTAATCCTTCAGGAGACTGATTTGATTTCTTTTTTTTTCTTGGTATTTTTCATCAAACAATTAAGTACTGTTCGTCTCACTGACAGACCTACTTGGGGTTTTTTGGGAGATGGGGGAGGAAAGTGAATGCATTTAACCTGCTGAAAGATGCCATCCTTGTTAACCAACTTGCACAAGACACCTCTATCAGTGTTTGATTCCATTTGGGTCTGGACTTGATGATTTAATAGTTATACTTTTATTTCTTTAGGAGATATTGAAAAAAAGTATCACTTGGGTGTGAGTCCACTTTGTGACCGACAGACGGAAACTATCGCCAACATCCAGATTGGTAACTGCACTTCAATTTGTTTTAGTAATTTTTTTTCAGGATGCAGTTTGAAAAAAGTACCTTTTAGATACATTTCCTAGAGGTTATACATGCTCTGTATGTATGCGTGGCAACACTTTGTTACAAATAGTGATTTTTTTCAATTTGCTATATAACATTTCTCCCTTGAATTGAGTGTTTATGAAAGGTGCTGCACTGACAGTCCGGGAGACCAAAGCCCTGTGTTTTCTGACAGGGCAGGTGAAACATGGAAAGCAGCTGTTTGACTTTTCCATTGCTGCTGCCCAGAACGTTCCTAATCTGGACTGGCCACTTTGGGAAGAGGGGCATTCATTCTCTTGTCCATGCGGTCTCAGGTGCCTTTCGCAGAGAGGTTGCCACAGTCGGATTCCGGTTCTCTGGGTTTAGCTCTCTGGAATGTTATCATTCCTTTTAAGTGCAACCTTAGAAAGGGTGGTGGACAGAGATTTGATGGAGAACTGTGAATAGTCACAATATTAATTTTTTGCTAAGTTGAGTTGAATTTAAAATAGTGAAAGGGCTGACTTTTTATAGGTTTTTTTAGTCAAGTTAATGTAGATTGAATAGGACTCAAACATAGTAAAGAAAATAATCAATTTAACAAACATAATGTGTATTACTACTTGAAATTTGAGATGAAAAACTGATCTGTTCAATCAGCTGCACTGTTGTAATTTAGCATGTTAGAAAATCATACACTTCTGTAATTGACATTTTGATTTTGCTTGTTTTGACACTGAATTTTTCGTTCATACAAATAGACAGTATAAATAAGGGCACCTGCACATACAAACATGTATATGAATGTGTGTTGATGTCTTGTGGGCTTTTTCTGTAAAAGTTTCTGTAATTTGTATTTTTAGTCAGATTGATATTGTGAAAATAATACATTGTTTTTCCCATGTAATATAGGTCAGACTGTCCATGGCATAGAATCATAGAATGGTTTGGGTTAGAAAGGACCTTAGAGATCATTTCGTTCCAACCCCCCTGCCATGGGCAGGGACACCCTCCACTAGCCCAGGTTGCTCAAAGCCTCATCCAGCCTGGCCTTGAACCCCTCCAGGGCTGGGGCATCCCCAGCTTCCCTGGGCAACCTGTTCCAGTGTCTCACCACCCTCACAGTGAAGAATTTCTTCCTAATATGTAGTCTAAATCTGCCCTCTTCCAGTTTATAAAATCTTTCTTTTAGAAATTTAGGTTTTCTAAGTGAATTTGCGTGATGCAGTTGCTTGATATTTAGATTCCACCCCCCCTCAATGTTCTCCAGTTGGTCATTGTTGTGAAAGAAAGGAGGTTAATTTATAGTCCAATATCATGCTGTTCTTTTGCCTAGTAAAATATTCTACATTTTGAGAGATTATTTTGTGAAGATGCTCTAAATATTGAAATGAATTTTTAAATGCACGTTAAAGAAGAGTAGTCTGATGAATTGTTTATTTTTTGCTATTTTAAAATATTTAGTTTTGAGTGGTGTTCTTCTGTTTTTTTTCACTTGGATATGTTTGTTTGCTTGTTTTTGAAGGTTTTATGACCTACTTAGTGGAACCACTGTTTGGGGAATGGGCCCGGTTTTCAAACACCAGGCTGTCGCAGACAATGCTTGGCCACCTGGGACTGAACAAGGCTAGCTGGAAGGGAGTGCAGAGGGAACAGTCTGGCAGCGGTGACGATGTCGACCCCACTTTTGAGGAAATGGACTCAGACATATTACCTCAGGAACCTCGATTGTCCTGACCTCAATCTTCATGACAAAACTGCCTCTTCTCTTGGTATCTGCGTGGTTGGATTAAAGGAGAATACTTGCCAGCCCAAGGTTTTGGTAAAATGATGCCAGCATTATTTATTTCCAAGTTTTCCTTTGACACAGACCATTTGAACCAGATTTTTTTTTAAACTGCAAGATCTGAACAAAGAGCAATATGCATATGCCTCAGTTGGTTTTCGTTTGGAACCTTGAATATGCAAAACACAGCAGTGACTGAGCCTTGGAGGAACAGTATGAAAGCTTCATTGTGCCACATGGCTTTGTTTTTTTGGTGAAATTTGGAATACAGTCTTCAAATCTAAGACTTGAGGTGGATTGTTCCACTTTCTTGGAATTTAGCAAGACTTGCATCAATGTGTTCAAAGCATACCTTCCACTCAGTCCCTCTTTTAATACGGAAATGTGAAGTGCCCAGCCTCTGCTGCCTCTGGCAAGACTTGATGTTTACAAATGTACTCTGAAACTATTGGTTCTAGACTTAACCTTTGCGCATGGCTGTGAAGGAACCACTAACTTTGGGTTTTTTGCTTTTCTAAAAGAAAAAGATCAAATCGGAGACTGCAGCTCTTGTTTCTTTGGATGCCAGAAAAGCCTCCCATTTGCCATAATTTTGTTTGTGCACTGGGAACTGAGCATTCATCATAGAGCACAGCCAAGCTTTACTCCAGTGCTATATGGGAATGCAATTTTTTAACGGCGGAAACACTTCTGAATTTGGGAAGGGAAGGGGGGGGGGGGGGGGGGGGCCCCAAGCCGCTTTACATTGAGCGTCCGAACTGCATTGCGATTCTGCAGTGGAAACATCGCATGTTGTTTTCACTATTGTACACTTGAACTGCACATGCAAGAAAAAGGTGGAATGTCTAAACAC
>NW_010097715.1:18997-27009 GCF_000699245.1 Pterocles gutturalis | reverse complement strand
TGGGTGTGTGAGTATGTGTGGGATGGGGGAGGGTGGGAGGGGACAGGGAAGGGTTTGAACGGCAACATTTTTTTTTTTTAATTTATTCTTTTAGAATATGACAATTTCATGAACAGCCACATCGGGGAGGAAACTGTAACAAATTGCTACAGATGCCTTAAACTATGCACAAAGCTAAGTGACCAAATTTGTTTTTGATTTGAAAAAAAATAATTAAAAAAAACGTGCATTGTTTACGTCCTCCCTCTACTGAAACATTACCCACTAATGGGTTTTTGATGGGAAAAGGAGAAAATGTTTTTTAGGACAAAATTAAAGGACTAATTTTAAACTTAAAACATTCCATTTTTGTAATTTGTTTTACATTGTTTTAAGTACAGTAAGCACAACTGTAATCTAGTTTGAGAAACTGGTGCTTTCTTTCAGTTCATTTGTATTTCCCTGTTATTATTGTAAAAGACTGTTTATTAATTCTGTTTACAGTTTGTTGCAACAGCCATTTTTGGGAGAGAGCTTCATCGTAAAGCCATTTGTAAAGGCTTTGCCATATTCATTTTAATATGTGCCTGTTGCTGTTAACTTTTAATTAATAAAAAAAAATTTTCACATTATGCTCCTGTACATTTAAGTTACGACTGAGTCCAGCGTTATGGAAAGATAGCTAAGGTTGCAGGCAGCTTCCACTGTAAAACTAAGCCAACTTTTGGGATTTGAAAATACTAGTCCTCATATGCCAAAATTTATTGCCTCTTGGAGCTTGGCCTTTTAATGTTTGAAAAGCAAATCCTGACTTACCTGATTGTTTCCCTTCTAAAATTGTTTATTATTCTCTCATGTTCCCTGAAGTAGTATCATTAATCTGAAAGTGGCCGTGTTTAAGGAAATAAATTTATAATGAAACCATTTTTTTGAACCTGCGTGAACTTCCTTCCTTTGCTGTCAGTGCAAGTTCTTGCTGTTGTCTGACTTCAACAGAGAAGGATCAATATCATAACGTGCAGTAACAGCCTTATTTTAACAGGTTGTCTTTGAAAGGGTGAATACCGGTGGTGTTTGGAGCTGTCAGGACAAAGAGGTAATGGCTGTGTACGAGTAACTTACTACAGAGAGACTGCAGCTATGTTTCCTTATAGCCCATACAGATTCATATGCTTAAGTGTGGAAAAGTATTAATTCCTTTTCGACACTTTTGAATAAAGCATATTCTAAGCCTGCAGCTATTTTCAAAACAGCCACTAAAATCAGTATCTGATAATGTCTTCTTTTTTTAAAATGTGACTTGGTTTAAAGACGGGGCCTCAACAGCAATATAAATTTTGCTACTTGTTACAGGCTATTTATAAGCATATTGTAATATGTAATTTTTATTAACTTACAAATATGTATATAGGCAATATTTCAATATAATATTTATAAGCAACCTGTGATTATTTAGCATTGTGCAGTCTTGCTGTCATCTGCTCTGATAGGAACCAGTACAGCTTGTTAAGGTGCTGGAGTAAAACATGAGTAGTTTTGTTCTAAGGCATCAGAAGGGGGATTCTGTCTTTTCCTACCAGACTGGATTTAGAAAGTCTGGTTCTAATCCCATCTCTTAGTGTATGTTGAAGCTTCTGACATTTGACTGTTTAAAAAAAAATATTCATGCCTTTTCTTGAACATGCTGTCTAGAAATGCCTTCTGCATTGAACTTCAACATTCCTGCAGCTTAAGCTTTTCATGTGAGAGCTGAGAGCGTATATGTGCCAACTGCGAACAGCCAGTCAGCCCACCTGAGCCCAGAAACGTGTTACGTGATGGAGGCCAGGTCCCCAACATAAAGTGTTTTAATCTACAGTTCTGCTCCTGGTGGGCCACACTATTCACTCACAAACCCAGGCAGATACAAACAGGCCTTAGGTGACGTCTAAGGTCTCTGCCCAGTGTGCGTGAGTGTCCTGAGTTTGAGCACTTCTGCTTGAGATGTTTTTCTGTGGGCAGTGGCATTGTGTATGTAAAAAATTTCAAGTAGAAAGATACAAATTAAGTTACAGAAAAGTATGAAATTATTTGAAGGCGGCTTTGTGATTTTATTTTGTTGTGCAGATGACATTTATTTTACCATAGTTTCACATCACTAATACGGCTTGCCACGTGTTTTTGTATTTCTGGGGTGCTGGATACCTGCACCTCACATCAGCAGTTCAAACTGAAAATGTTTACTGTGGTGTGTTTTTCCCCATGTTTCAGCCTGGTTTAATAGGTGAAGTGATACCCTAAATTTTACATGTTAATGACTTAATTGGAATGAGTCACTTCATTTAAACTCTGACCCTTAAAATGATATAAATTGAAACACTTTCAACAGAGGTTTTTACTCTGAAAGAAGATGACAACTTCAGCAGAGGTTTTCTGGGCCAGCTGTTCTGAAGCTGAGACCCTTTGGGAGGGGGACGGTGGTGCCACAACAAGGGACTGTCAGGGGAACCCAGCGTACCAGGGGCTGGAGAGACTGGTAAACAAGTACCTTCCTGTTACTTCTGTGGTGAGGCATAAACTCCTCACTGGTTCCTGATTTTTTTTTTTTTTTTTTTTTTTTTTAATCCAAGAGTACCCCAATTAACAAGCACGGTGCTGTTCTACAACTATTGCTGCACAGCAAGGTCCAGTCCTGAAGGAGACAAAGTAAGTTATCAATACATTGATTTATAGTCACTGTAACAGGTAGTAAACTCTACTTTATGGTGGCTGCTATCTGTTATCATTTGTAGAGTGCCACAAATCACATAACAGAATGTTTGTTTTAACAGCTTTTAATTTTATATAGTGGCAATAGAGTATTAAATATAAAACTTGAAACCAAAATAAACTTTCAAAAAGGTGTTTTAAAGGCATTTAAAAGAACACAAAAATGTAACTGCCTATCGGCAAGACTGATGGCAGAGCGTTTTGGAAGGAAGTTACATTGAGTACATATTAACATCATTTCAAGTTTCACACCAGAAAACATCCTCCTCGATCGTACAATCTACATTCCAGTTATAAACAGCAAAGCTTCAGTCATCTTCAGTAACCTTGTCAGAGCCATTCAGCTGTCTTTATTTAAGAGGTGCTGCTTTTTTTTTTTCCCTAGAAAACAGAACCTCCAAGAGGCACTTGTACTTGTTCCAGCAGCCAGATCAACTTAGAACGCTCAAATACCCAGACTCAGCTTTTTCTACGCTCATCTACAGTCAGAGCAAACCTTGGCTTTATTTGAGTGTGCGGCTAAGTTGTAGCTCTCTGGTTCCTAAACAGCTTTTTTCAACCAGAATTTCATTTTTAGATTGAGCCCTTTCTACATCTGTGGCTGGAGACATGAGCTCAGGTGGTTGGTTAATGAACTATCTCTGTACAGGTCTGGCAGCAAATAGGTGCTATGGGAGGGAAATCCCCAGAAGGGCTTCCCTTGGAGAACAGATGATGTGCAACAGCTTATTCCACCTCCTCCCTGCTAATAGGACCATGAGGGCTTGTGCAGTCCCCAACTGATAGAGACCTGTCTGGGGGCCCAAAGACAGCTGGGGATAAAAAGGTATCCTTGAGCATCTCTCAGCACAGCTGAGATGAGCAATATGCTTTTGGCAGCTTGCACCCCACAGTACTATGTACTTTTTTTTTCTTATCTACACCACTACACTAGTTAACACATACTCTGACATTAATTATTTTACTCTGCTGCTATCTACAGGCTATTTCAAATGCTTTGGACTGCTTGTTCACACCAGCTCCTGCAGCATGATTTACTTGTCATGCACTCTATGTTGGCCACAGGATGATACAAGAAGGTTTTGCTCTCTAACCCTTGAAAGCTCATTCAAACAAACAAAAACACCCACCCAAAATGTGCTGCTGCTTAAAATGTCTCATACCAGGTGACCTCTGCAGCAGATTTAAGTTTACACTTTTAGTAGGAAGCAGAATGTATTCAGGTTTAAGCTGGGCTAAAAACTTGCTAAAACTAAGTTTAAAAGACAGACTTTGACATGAAAAATTCAGTATCAAACTAAACACTGTAGTGCAAGTTACAGTTAGAGCTCAAATGACTGATATTAACTTAAGGGTGTATCACTATCATTATTAAAATGTACACAAATTTTTACGGTGGTCAGTTATGCACAAAGAATGTTGTATGTATAACTTAGTGTTAAATGAAAACCACCACATAAGTCTGAGTAGAAAGCCAGGTTTTAATACAAAATTAATACCTGAGTATAACGGTCAAATTGATTCCCCTTGATAAATCACATACAAACATGGTTAGTGCCTCCGTTCTACGTTTCACATGAGGTTTTTCCTGTATTGTATGAGACCACTCAGTACTAGTGCTATTTGCAACATAAAAGATTTCAGACAAAATAGCTTAAGTCTTTCATGTGGTGATCTTAATACATTAAGTTTCTTCAATTAGAGTCTTCATTTTTCCTGTAGACTTCAGCATGTGTGGTCCAAACTGAAAAGGAAACCGGAAATGTGTTCAGATTGCTTTCAACAGAAACCTAGTTCAACTATTATCCATCCGCATTCTAAGTAAAACTAGAACTTGGCCAGAGATAATTTCCTTTATCAAGCTGCTTCTTTTGGATTTCACCCACTTCATAGCCACAAAGTCAAGGGAAACTTGTGCCAGCAGTCAGCTGAAATAATCACTTGGATGATGCAGCTAACCATCTGCTGGAGCAGCTCAGACTACAAGTAGTTAACTCTTCGCCAGCAAAATACAAAGATAGATGCAGTTATCATAAAAGTTGTCAACCAATTGCTCTAACTGGAGTTTAACAGTATTTCTGTTCTTAGCCTATCTTGCATTTTTGTGCAAGTCCTTTTAAAAACTGTATCATACAAGGATATTATATGAGGACTGATCTAGCAATGAAATTACATATTGATAAGTAACCAATGACTGATGCTTATTAGCTCATTACTGATCAACATTCTATCATTTCATAAATTAAAACCTTCAATTTTCTTAGTTTTTGAGGACTTCATGATCCTTAATCTCAAAATATGGACTGTAAATTTAAAAAATGGAAAGTCATTAAAAACCCATGTATGAATAAAATATTACCAACTCACATTATTTTCCTGAAAGTCCCAGAGATGCTGGGGAAAAAAAGTGATTGATTCTTAGGGAATATCTAGCCTTTTAGTTATGAAAAACAGCCTGAACATTATAGGAATATACCTTAAAGGCCTAAACCAGAAGGCAAGTAAGTCAACATTGATAAGCTGAAGTCCCAGAAGTCCTGAGATTTGTGGCTTGGGAATATTATTTTCCTCAGAACTTAATTCAGAGTGCAGCCAGCTCTTTTGGAGTTTTCAAGTGCATTTTTCCAAACACACAAAGGGAGAAATAACTTTTTACTCTTCCTCTGTAGTTCTGGTTTAGTGGGTTAGGTGGTGTTGAGCTGATGGCTGGACTTGATGATCCTTGAGGTCTTTTCCAACCTTAATGATTCTATAGCACAAGGCTTCAAGGGCCACTTCCTAATAAAGCTGATCTATGTTAGCCTATGTTTTTAAATAAGTGTATATTACTAGAAACTTGCATCTTGAACATTCATTGCTTAAAAAACCCTTACTTCAATTTCAAATCAATCTGAAATAAACTAGAAGCCATTAACTTGTACCATGACATGGATTTTAAATATTAACATTCTCACACTGTAAAGAAGCTGCTTTTATTTATTCAGCATTTCCAATTATTAATCTGACTGTACCAAGATCCAACAGGTCTTCTGAAAAGTTTGCTTTCTGCACTCCTAGGAATGGCTGACATATTTCAGGATCTTGCTTCAAAATTTCATGTTCACTATCTGAATGGTTAAGGTTGGTAACAGCAGGCAAGCTCTGTTCAGATTTGATTCTGGTATAAACCCTTAGGAACCAAGTTTTCAGCATATCACATTCTCATGGTAACAGAAAAGGTTTTTGTTTAAAAAAAAAAAAAAAAAAGCAGAGCTTTTTTAAACCTAGGGCCAAAAGAGTACACAATCTTAAGACTTGCTACTAAAAACATATGATTGCCACAAATCCTGGCCTATCAGTAGGATGTTATAGGGTTTTGTGGACAGGGATGCTAGCTCGTAGGTATTTGCACATGTTGGCAGAAAGACATACATGGGCTTTCATGGCAACTATAGTTTAGTCCAAGCCTGTCTTCAGAGCTGCAGTACTCACCAGCACTACCTCAGTCTTTGTCTGTGGTTCAGTCTTTGGAATCACTTTTTCAGTTTCACTTTGGCTATCATTTCGGTATCGATAAGCAAACTTCTTCTTGAGTGCTTCTGCTATTAATGCTGCAGGATCTGTAGGGTCAGCCACTTTAGATTTTGCACTTTCTGAGGATCTAGAAAAGAAAACGAGAAGCATTAATGTAGTCCACAACAAAGCTTTAGAAGTTATGAATCCTTTTGCATTCTGTTTGTCAGATGCTACGCCAGCATCTGTCTCACCTTGAAACAGTTCTGAGTTATAAAAATAAATAGTTAATGTAAGTGTTAATACATTGATATTTATTTATATTTATTACCTTTTCACTGAGCGTAGTTTCACATTGTTCATGTCTTTGAGGATTTCTAGCATGTTTGGTATTTCAGACTTCTTTGGCCCATTTTCTTTTAGACTCTGTCCAGAGTTCATTTTTTTGTTTTTCCTCTCTTTAATGAGCTCAATTGCAGACATACTCTGTTGTAGACCTGGGGGAGGGAGTGGTGGAGGAAGAGGAGGAGGAGGCGGCGGTGGTGGTGGAGGTACAACAGGGACAGCAGCTGAAGCAACTGGACTTGATCCAACTATAAATAAAACATGCATTCTGTGTCAGTTTATTTGTAAATCCCCTTTATATCTCACAATGTTCACATAAGAATATGACTTTAATAGCTTCAATTGCCTCCTCTTTGCCTTCTTTAGATTATCACGTAACTTCTTAATTCCTAAACCACCTAAGTAGACTCAACTGAAAAGCCACGTAATCCTTCTTGAAGAGTGAGAAGCATTCTTTGAATTTCCAACTCAAATTCTAGGTGCATTCGTCTCTTCGCTGTGATGGGATAGATGTCACGACATCTTTTAGTCATGTTCTGCTCCTAATGTTATCAGTATTTCACTTTTTTCCAAGAGGAAGGTATGGAGCTGGAAGTCGCATACAATCTGCCATGTGAGCAGTGTGTCTTCCTACTTATCATTGCAAATAAGAATTTACTGTACAAGATTTTTAAATGTAAATTTCAGAGCTCAAATAGTGCTTAAATTGAAGCTTGTTCCAGCTCTCTGAAGTAAAGATTTTTTAGGCCAACTAATCATCTGCCTAAAGATAGATTCTTATGATAATTTTGGTTTCAAGTTCCCTGTACTTTTAGGTAAAAATTGCTGTTATAATACCAGTAATAACTTCACAATAAATGAAGAAACCTCTGCTCAAATGCACTTTTAAAGAAATGAGCAAAACCACATCAAACTAGCGTTTGAGGCTTGGAGTATGAAGTGTGTTAAAGATACAAATATAGATAATATAGAGGAGTCTACTCTGTGTACATCTAGCCATACACACAGTGTCATTACCACATCCTAACAGAAGAGGGAGGTAAAGATAATAAAATCAAATCAAAATTTAATTTCCCTAGTAAATAGAGGTAAAGGGAAAAAGATGAAAAAAGTTTAGTTATTTCACAAAACCCCCACAATAATAACAATTCAAAAATTTAAGTGATCCTTAAAACTATTTCATAGTTTTGAATCTGAACAGTTAAGGAAAAATAATGTAACTGCTATCAGTTCACGGACAAAAAGCAAACAGCATCTGAAGAATCAGAATATGGTTTTATACATAAACATTTATATGTATTTTATACATAAACATAGGCAAAACTGTGTTTGCTAAGTGACCTTAGGAAAGAGTCAAAACCAAATGGCTGTCATCTCCAGTGACCAAGGGCCATGTCCCACTCATCTTTGGAGGTGGTAGTCAGGAGGTGGAAGGCAGTCAGAGGTGA
>NW_010097715.1:2518-18966 GCF_000699245.1 Pterocles gutturalis | reverse complement strand
GAGGAGGAAAACTCAGGAAAAGAAGAATCACTCTGTTTTACTACCAGAAACAGGGCACCACTTTTGGTTCCATCTGGTCTCGACAATGTGTCTGATCCCAGAGATTATTCCAGTAAGCAATTAATCTCCTTTTCTGTTAATTATTACATAAACTTGAGATGTATATTACATATTCCAAAAGCATCATTAGCATCTTGTATGATTAATTCTTGATATCAGAAAGCCTATTTCATTACTGGATGGGAAGACTTAAGTGTTAGTAATTAAAGTGTTAGTAACTAAGTTACATTCTTTTAGTTTGGTTTAAGCCATTATGTTTATCATGAGCTTTGCTCTGAACGCTGTTAAATATTTCTTTACTTATCCACAGATTCAGAATTGAGAGGGACAAATTCAGTAACTAATTTGTGCCAAGAGTACAGCAAATTTAATACCTGCTGTCAGGTTCTGTTGTTCTTGCAAGATTACAATTTTGGCTATTTGTGCTCTTAAAGTGGCTAGTTCATTTTCTAGAGCACTGATCTTCTGCAGAGCTTCTTCATTTGCAGTCACTGTGCTCCTGGGCACTAGTTCTTCTTCCAATGGGTTTTGTAAGGACATCTGTCTGCACAGGGACTTTCCAGAATGACGTATTTCACCTGAAACAGGCTGGGCTGGTTTTGACCAGCCTTCTGACCTGTAACAAAAATATCACAAAATTCCTCTTTAAAAAGCCTTGTCATAGATAAAAACTAAAGCACTGTTACATACAAACCAGGAATACAAGGTGAAGGCCTGACTTTAAAATTGGCTTTACACAAATCACTTCCACCAAGATACTATACAGCTTAAAGTAAATGAGGGCTTCCCATCCTTGCTGTTTCCATCACAAGCTGTACTTCTTTTCCCCTAGCCAGCTTTTTGTGGAATCCTTGATTTCAGAAGAAAAAAGGAATACATTCCACTTCACCCCCAATCTATTTCTCTACCTCCTACCTATTGTATTTTTTTGTTGGAATTAAGACTTAAAGTTTTTTTGCCCAAATGCTGCCATTTTTCGCCCATGGGCTGCAAAGGCTGTTTCCATCACAAGCTGTACTTCTTTTCCCCTAGCCAGCTTTTTGTGGAATCCTTGATTTCAGAAGAAAAAAGGAATACATTCCACTTCACCCCCAATCTATTTCTCTACCTCCTACCTATTGTATTTTTTTGTTGGAATTAAGACTTAAAGTTTTTTTGCCCAAATGCTGCCATTTTTCTCCCATGGGCTGCAAAGTCACTTGTAGTTAACTCATTTGAAGAAAAATGAAGAGTTTCTTAGTTCTACAGCACATTTTTGTACTTTTTGGGCCTCTGAAGGGCAGTCGTCCATTTTAGCAGTGGTGGGAGTATGGAGGATGTGAAAGAGCTTAGTGGCCCAGAGGCTGCTTATTAGTAAATGGGGAAGAGTCTTATATCTAGTTTTCTAACAAAATAAATGTACACAGAAGAAAACTTCAGAGTTTTTTAGAAGAGTCTATAAGCTTCCCTACTCTTTCTCACAAGAGCAAGAAAATGCAACTGTGTTTGCCTTCCTCTATTAAACACTAACGCATTACTGAGCATCTGCAGTCAAATAAGTACTTATAAAAGGTTATATTCACTGAAGACACCAACATTTTTAAAAAGTTTGTCTCAATTATCTGAGCAACCCAATTTAGTTGAAGTCCCTGCTCATTGCAGGGGAGGTTGGACTAGATGACCTTTAAAGGTCGCTTCCAGCCCAAACTATTCGGTATGATTCTATAAGTAGAATAGATAAGGATTAATGGCAACAGATTATCATGAACATTATAACTGCAAAATATGACCATGCACTTAACTCCTTAATCTTCCTTAATTTAAATCCCAGAACTTCTCAGGCAGGTCAGGATTCCATTATTTATTCAAATAAGAGAGTAAGAACAGTGGCTTTAGGGGTTAAGGTACTCTGGATGCGCATCATGTTAGACCTGCAGTTGTGCTAAACTTAAAGCAAGAGCCAAGATTTAAGGCTAGAACAAGCCCTGTGCTCTGAGCACCTCAATCTTGGATTAGATACGCATTTGAGTCTTCCACAACACTGACAGAAAACATCAGCACAACTTGCAGAAATTTGATCAAGCAGAATTGAATATTATCAAGGATGTTAAAATTCAGGTGTGTTATCTAGATGGGAACAGAGGGCAACTAAAGCTGAGAAGAGAGTAGGATGCTTCCCACAGCAGCCATCTCCCTGCTCTCCGTAAATAAGTGGAAATAGCCAGTGGTCACCTCACTCTTTTAAAAACTGCTGTCTAGAAACTCTTTAAAGGAGCAGAGTAGCTAAACAAACAACAAAGGGTATTTTCTGCTCAGTGTAGTAATGGTGTTTTAAGGAAATGTCTTGATTGGAATCTAACACTGTGTAAAAATATTATGCCTGAATTGTCACTACTGCTCTGACTAGGGGTAAGGGAAAAATGATATGTCATTTAGTTGCTTTCTCTATAAAACTGCATTTGCAGAGAGAAATTACACCTGCGAGACTGTTTACTGAATTATACAATGAATATACATTTAACTATGGGATCTTGTTGAAACAGGCTTTCAAAGAGCTGAAAAACACCTAATGCATGCTAGCTCCATTATGTAATACTGTGCACAGATGTAATAAATGGTGCACATTGAAATACTCATATTTGCTAAGTAATCCACTTACCACACTCCATTATAAGCTGTTTGCCTTAAAGTCACTATATATCTGCAAAATTATTTTAGTCCCATCCCATACCCATCTGTCCCCCTTCCCTGCTTCACACGCAGACTTCTCAGCCAATACGCAAGTTCTACATCTTTCCTAACAGGTTCTTTGAAGCACCTAAGAGCTGTTCTCCCTGTTGTCTCCATTAAACATAATAGCTTTACAGTTCAATCTTTAAACAAAATGTTTCTGTGCAAGCAAAAGTAGTACTGGCCAGGTAATTTACTTCGCATCAAATACTCTTTATAAAGAGCATTTCCTAAACAAGCATTGATTTCTGGGACTCCCCTCTGAGTTTGTGAAATTAATGAAATGAATTTCAAATTAATAACCGTATCCTCCAGTAATCTCTGAAGCCTACAATCTGTGCTTTACTCCAGAAGGTTACTTTGTTTAAAAGAATAACTTCCTCTGTGCTACAGAACTGTACCTTTGCTTCTGGCTGGTCTGAGCAGCAATTTGCGTAGGCTGGAAGAGAGAACTTCATCACTTCAGCCAACCTGCTTCATGCAGTTACAGGGCTACAAAGTACTCTTTGCCCAACACAACAGTACCTGTCCCTTTATGCTAGACACAGGTGCTCACATGCTTCCCTGACAGTTTTTGTTATGAATATTCATATAAATATAAACCATAATTTTTTAATTGTCTTTAGCAGATGGTACAGCCTTAACTAGAAAGTGACAATTATTACATTGTCAGAATGACCACTGCTGCTAATCAGGGAGCTGTACCGCCCTTTATTAATGAAGTCTCAGGAGAACTGGAGAATCGGTGTTAGCAATTGTGCCTTACCACAGCAGACATTTTTGTGGGGACAAGGTTGCTCGAAGCTGTCGCATGCAATTCTTTGCAATAAATAAGTAAATAAAAACCACAGCCGTCCTTGTATAAAGCCAATCTCATACATTCTCAACCCAGTCTTTCATTCATAATCCTGATAGTCTAAACTCTGTCAACTACTTCTTCTCCAGACCATACCTTTGCTATCTCTCTTACCTCTCTCTTCTCCCTGCATTCAAGTGCTCTTCATTAATTGCAATGCACGGTAGATTCTCATTGGAGAGAAGCTGGGCTTCTTTCCCTCAGTTCAGAAGTTCAAAGAGAAGATTTGAGGAGCATACCTGAGCCTTGTAGAGACTTCAACTTCTTCTTGAGCAACCCATCCCACATCTGCAAAGGAGGCCACTGCATCTTCTCTAAATTGATTAAGATGGTTTACTTCTGTGGTATGAGAAGTAAGCTAAATTTTAAAGAGAAGATTGAAGGTGTTAGAGTCACTATTCTGAGTCACAGTTACTTTAGCCAATGCTTTTAGTGAGGCTACATGTAACTATTAACACACGAATGCACAATACACATCTGTAGACTTAGCACACTTATTTCTGTCCTGGGCTTGGTCCAGAACCATTTCACTGACTTCAAATCTAGTCTGATGAACAATTTACAGAGGTTCACAGCTAACAACATATACTGTCACATGACACTGCTGGACACTAAAAATCCAATAAAAATTGTTACCTTAAAGACAAATAAACATCAACACTATGAAGTAGTTTGCTATATTAACTCAAATAATATGTTTTAAAATTATATTCATGACCACTAGTTAAAAAGGACATTAAGGATACTAATCCTTCTTAAGTCTTTTGCTCTGGTTTAGTATTATTTTGAAAGTGGAATTCTGTTGAAGTATATTTCCCTTCCCCTACAACTTCCAGAATTTCTGTACAAGAATACAGGTGTGTACATTACACAGGCTGAAAAAAAAAGCCACTCCTACTAGGTCAGTAATCACAAAGACTTTGAGTGAGAGGTAGGATGCAATCATACTGGAAAATACTATTTGCTAACAATCTCATTTACAGCATGCCAAACAAATTGGCCATTTTCCAGCATGGTTCTGCCATTAGCTTTATAGCTGCTGAAGCCAAAAGTGAGCAAGGCTCCAGAGACTGGAACTGTTGTTAGATTTACAGTTAAGTTACCTGAACAGAGATTTGAAAAATTGTTTAGAGCATCAATACATGCTCCATAGCCACAACTATACAAAATGGTTTCAAATCTACTTTGAAATACTTTCTGCTTCTGTGGGTTAGACAAGGGCACATGTACTCAGTCACTGGAGCAGCCTGGTCTCGGTATCTTAGCAGGTAAAAGCTACTCAAACATCTTTCAGTAATTTCTTCTGCTCAGTCTGCCACCTTGAGTTACTTATCTCCAATGCAACTATGGCACCTCTTTTGCTTGCATTACATACAATCCACAGGCCAAATTTGCATGAGTCATTACAGCAGCCCTTACTTAAACTGCCTGCTGCTGGTAGTGGTCAAGATGCCAGTGATACTGACCAAGATGGTGGTAGTATGTAACAGTCTGTGAAGACAACTTTGATCCAGCCTGTTATGGATAATTTTCAAGGCAACTCCTCTCTGTAAGAGGAAACTCTTACGTAGCAGCAACTAAATGTTAGCATTAACCTGACTTTGTAGCAGACCTGTCACAGTGGAAGTGCAGGCTGGATGAGGTGAAACCACTTCTGAAGAACATCCACAAACATTTCACTTGTAGCCTTTGATACACAGTCCCATGAAGACAGAAGTTGTGGATTTTGGGTTGGTTTTTGCCCAGGAGTTGTTACAAACAGATTTGGATATCGAGATTAGTCATCTTCACCTCACACTCTCGCAACTTGTATGTGAGCCTTTATCACAGCTCCCAGGAGTGTGTATTGGCATCATCAGATCATTTGGAAACAACAGGGTTTTTTCCAGGTAGCATCAGCACAGATGGTAATATGTTTATCACATTAACAGTTGTGCCTAATACCATCACAGTCTGCCTCTCTTTAAAACAGTCTAGAGAATACTATATTGCATGTTAGGATTTTCATCGTTTGAGATTTCCTTGGCTTTTTTCTTTTTAAAAATAAAAATAAGTTTTCATGACCACAGCATCTGTATTAATGTTAATGGTAATTTAAAAACTCCATAATACATTAGCCACTTTTTTGCAGGTGATACAGATTTTCCTGATGACAATGGCCACATGAGGATCTATTACCATGAAAAGATTGAAGGCACATTTAAGTAAAGGCACTACATGTACTTGCATCAAAAATAATTTTATAAATCCACAGTAAGGAACGTATTTACCACTGCCACATTTCCTGCACTGTGAGATACATACCTTCTAATCCAACATTTGGTAACAAGCCTTCTGTTATATTGTTATGCAAGTTTCCTCTTAGTTTTTAAAATCATATTTATATGTAAACAGAATCTGCTTGTTACCTCATATACAGATGTTTCTTTTCTCTATCCCTAAAAACAATAAGGCCTTCCACAGCAGTGGATTTCAAATTTCAAGTTAATGTGAGATTTTTAATTTAAAGGTTAAAAGCCAACACACATCTCTTAAAACCTTCGCCTATCTGTAGAATGATGCTTAAACAACTCTGTGACTACCCTATTCCTCCAGCCAATCTCAGCTGAATAAAACTTGGACAACTGCTCTGCCAGCACCTGAAATAGAGAACACAGAGCCCAAAACAGTGGCCCAATTCTACCAGACAGGAGGAACTGAATGAAACAGTGTAAGTAGCCTGCTGTTTTTTCTCTGGAAACTATGTAGTTGCTTCTTCTACCTATTCTTTCACAGGTTTTTTTGCCTATGTTAGCGTGCATGTATGCTGCATGCACACACATGCAGGCCTGTTGGGTTTCAGACCCTTTATTCCATGGATTTCTGAAGAAAAGACTACACATGCTGTACTGTTTTGGTTGATGCCACAGAATATCTTGAGTTGGAGAAGACCCATAAGAATCATCATGTCCACCTCCCAAAAGACTCATCCCTGCCACTGTTTCTGCCTGTTTCGAACCAGGGACCTTTCGCGTTTTAGGTAAACACGATAACCACTACACTACAGAAACACTACTTTAAAAAGTCTCAAAGCAGGATTTCTACTTTTTATTTACTCCAGGCAGTAGAAAGTAGTACAAATATTTTTATACATTTAAGGGTAGAATAAAAACTCTAATTTCAAATTAATAATACAGTTAGATATTAAACATTACTTCTTCAAGTAAGACAAACTTGCTATTTTTCAAATTAGCCCAGTAAACTCTGATGTTTGCTATGTGCACACCAATTCCTTAGGAGACTTCTATTGAGTTACCAAGTTTCCATCAGACAAACAAGCACGGGACTAGAACAGAGATGCTGTAGCTGAAGGATACTATCTTGAGAGACAGTACTGCAGATTTTGTTGAATCTACCTAAGCTACATTAGTAAGTTTAACTTTATTTTCTCCTAAAGACTATAGATAAACCCAAAAAATATGACATACAAAAGAACTATATGAACCATTTTCATTTGTTCGTGCTATATAGAGTATATATGGTAAGCTCTGCCACTGCTTACTGAAAACATGAGCAGTATTTAGCAATTAATTTAAATGTTGACTACAGCAAGATTCATAGAGACAGATACTACAACAGTCAGCAAACCTCAAAAATGCAAGTGTTAGGCTGCTACTCTTTTTTCCAGACTACCTGAATAAAAGCATGCTAGAAGAGAAGAATGAACAGAACAGAGTTTTTTCTTTAATATCTCTTATCCATTTATCATAAGGACAATGAACACCTGTGGAAAGTTTGTTGCTCTTAGATAAAGTTAGAAACACTGATGATATACATGCACCCTCAGATGAGACAAGGAAGGTTTGCTTTGGTTTTTAAATAAAGTGACTTACAGCAAGGTTCAGTGCATGGTCCTTTCATAATATAGCTAAAGCTGGCAAGAAAGAAAGAGGAAGAGATAGCTATAGGAAAGCATCAGTTGCAACAGCATAAAAACAATCAAGACCAGTATTGAACTTCACTATAGTATCTTAACCCTGAGATAAAGACATAAAAAACAGATGTTAGCATCACACTTTTACACATTTAGCAGTTTATCTATTAAAATATTTTAAAGCCTGCATAAACCATATAAATTTTAATGTTTCAAAGCTCAAATTTTGAAACTCATATTTCTAATTCAATCAATGCTGATAATTGTACGTCTATTTTTACAATCCTTTAATCTAATAGAAGAATGTTTATCCTTAGTGTGCATAAAATCCAAGTGAAGCTGACAGAATGTCTCCTTATGAGGAAAAAAAGGCAAACATTTTATTTATTCTAACACGGAATTCAGATGAAGACATATACATATTTTTATTTCAACACTAAAAATATTGAGGAACAGATTCCCCAAATGTATCTTAGAGCTTTTTTTCAAATACATAAACCAGAAATGTCTTCTTTTATGTATCATACTAAGAGAAGGCAGTATTTCGCTAGCTATCTGCAAATAAGCGTCATGTTCCCTTGAATGGCCTTTACAGTACAGAAAATCAGACACAAATCTGAGGCACACAGATCCTTACTGCTGACATAACTACTATTAATTATATATCCAAAAGTGCAAATCCAGCAAGTCATTTTGTTGTCCTTCTCACCTGCACAAATCCCCACCCTCACAATGTATATATTTAAGTTTCACCAAGCCACTAGCAGTGGGACATTGTTGCCCCCCTAGTTTCTCAAATTTTTTACAGGGACAAAATGTTAGCATGGCTTTTACAATCACACCAAAAAGGCTTCTATGGTAATCTGAACTCTCCAATTTTGCTACTATAATTTCAAGTCTAAATATTGTTCATATATTTTGTATAGGATGATTTAAATTTTGTATAGAATTAATCTAAACAGTGAAAAATATAGCTGTGTGGAAATTACCTTGTCTTACTGTGAGTGATGATTCCCACCATGCATCTTTATGTTCCTCTCTTGCTTGGCCCAAGAAACATCCCACCCAGCTCCAGTTTCAAACATTATAATTCTCCAATTCTATACCCACCCCCTATCCCTAACACAGAGAGAGCTGAAGAGAATGTGTGTAACAGCTTCCATTTTCCCCATCTGTTCCTAAAAGAAATGTTATAAAAAGCAAGGGTTTTCTTCTTAAGCTTTTACCCTCACTCTTTACACTCCCACTATATGCAGTTGAAGTTAAAAGCAAACGAGTCAGAAAGCCGCACAGAATTGATGTTCCCCTTTTACTTATTCAGTGCCAGCCTTGTATTTAAAACAAAAGCAAACGGTACTCATGTCATCTTGATACTAATTTTTTTACTTTCTGATAAAGTTCATTTTCCCAAATATGTTTAAGTAATGCTATTCATCTTTACATGCCTTTTACACCTAGCTTATAAGTACTGTTTATAGAAATAAGTTTCAAACATTTTTCTCTTTTATGGATATATTTTTTTCCAATAATAACTTTTTAGTACTGTATTGCCTCATTTTAGAATTACAGTCTCCCTGTGAAAAAAAATTGTTTCATTATGTGCATTACAGCAACATGGATTCAGGCTTTAAGCAGCACAGAAGCTGAATAATCCGTATTTGGAAAAAATCTGAACTGGATGTGGAAGGAATGGAAGTAAACTAATTCTCCTACGTGCCTAGTTTTTCATGTTCCGCTTTTATAAACCCTCTAGTTATTTATTTACATTAACTGCGTATTTGCTTAAAATCTTTTGATGCGAGAGCAAATCCCTTTATCAGTACAGTGAAACACGTATTCTAAACTGCTGAGAACACCTACCTGAAACTGAACTCTTGGACACTGTATAAGAGAGAGGTTAGTACCAATTTTTCTTACAATACTTCGAGATGAACCGTAAGGCTTGCTTGACCAAAGCACCTAGATGTGAAAGAAAAAGAAGCCAGCTGTTAGGTAATTGATTTTTATATCATACTCAAATAATTTTCCTTTATCCTTCCATACAATGCTTGTGCTAAAGTTATTCTTTTCATGCTAGAATAGAATATAATATATATACGTAAAGCAATAAATCAGGTAACACAGAAGGATTCAAGAGCTGGAACCACCTTCAAAAGCATTATTTGTCCATTTTCAAGACAATAAAGAATCTGCATTGGGTCAGACACATCTTTTTACAGGGTTTCAAGAAAAACCACTCAATCATGAAAAATCCATAAAGTTATGTAATTCTACATTTCCAAATTAAAAAAGATAAAAGTTTTTTTTAAGAGCTCTTCTAACACAGGAATAGTGTCTACCAGCCTTCATAAAAATAACTTTCATCTAGCATAAGCATGAAAATGTAACTGTGAAATTAAAGAGCAAAGAAGAGTAAAAGAGAAAAAATAAATATATAAGAATGAAACTTTGTCTTAAAAAAAATATATATACACCTAGAGAAAACTGCCCACAGCACCTCAACACACCTGGACTTCATCAGAACTATTTCTATTGCAATTAAGATTTTTTTTGTGTTGTTTCAACAGGGATTGAATTTGCTTTCTTTGGTTGTACTTAATGACGGGAATGTTTGCTCTACTATTTACCATAGTTGTATGTAATAAAATTAGACTTTAATACAGAGAATACTACAAAGTGAGCCAGAACAGAAGCAAAAAAAAAACCTAAAACAAAATCCAGCAAGAAGTAGGGAAAATGTCAGCACAGGGAAGGGCAACAAAAACAACACAAAGAAGAAAAAGAATAATGGCAAGACTCTAACACACAGTATGTTGTTAGTAAACAATTAGAACACTGTATGGTCATTTAAAAAACTTGGCCAGTGTTTATTATTCTGGCTGTAGATATGAACTTACTACACAGATCTTAGTTTTTAAAGGTTCATAGCTTGAAGCAAACTCAACACCCTGTTAGAAGGTTGCCCAACAAAGAAAACTTAGATAAAATCCAGGCTATTGTTACCGAAGCAACCCTCATCTGGCATGGCAACATTGCCTCATTAGTGTAGTGCAGTTATGGGATTTTCACAACCCACAGCTGAAGAACATTTTGATAGACTAAGCAAAGTTCACTACTCTTAGATTGTGAAGGTTCTATTAAAAATAAAAATTTATGCTCCATGGTATTTATTTCCAGATTATATTATCTCTGAAACTTCACATAAACATTTTGCCTATTTCTAAACAAGTATGTTTTCTTCTTCTGGCTTTATTGGAATGTATATATTTTGACAAAATAAATGTGCACTGCACATATGCTATGCTAGATCCTCACATCAGAGCTGCAACTTTGCTATTAATCCATGCAGACACATTTTTTTTCATTCTATGAAAGGTACATTCTCTTGCTTGATATGCTGCAAAGTTTGAACACAATTTTTTTCAATGCAGAGGACTCTATTGATTCTGTATTTTGGATGCCTCAAACAAAGAGCTCCCATTTGTGACTATCACATTCCTGTTTGTCTATGTGTCTGAGCAAATAGCAAGTAGATCAGGAGCCTTCAAGAAAAAGTCACTAACAAACAGTACCCCAATAATTCACCCTCACTATTCACAACAGATCCTGCTGTTAGAAGCAGAACTGTTGGTGATAGCCTCAAAGCAACATTGCATTGGAAAAACACTACTAGTGAAGGGAAGGCTTAATTACGGTAGTACTTCAGCAACAGCAAAAGAGCCTAGACTACATGCTGTATTACCAACATAAATGCAGTGCATTTTAAACAAGTGGCAAAACTTGTTTAAAGATCACTCAGGCCACAGACAAGATGTTGACTAGCATCCAGATTCTCAAAAATATTTGGTGCCCAAATGCCCTTGGGGCTGTTCAACAACCGTGGTTTGGTGCACCAAAACTTTTAGTAACTCAGTTTTGGTAATTCAAGATATGCCGTGACAGTATTTTCAGAAAACTGCATGCAAGCTGTGCCACAAGGTATGCAAATAAAGCCAGCACGCTGCTCAGCTGAGCTAATAAGTCTCAGCACTGCTCTACCCAAGTCCACACAACTTCTTGTTGACTTGAAGCACTGGCAGAGCAAGTCTGCAAAATATTAGTCATGTCCTCTTATTGCATCAGTGTTTTGCTGTTCTCCAGAACAGCTGACATTTGGAAATGTAATTGCATTATGACAGGCTTGATACAAGTAGAGAATGGGGGGAAACAGATTAAAAACTTGTGTCCCCCCATTTAGGCTGAAGGGATGCTGCTGACAATGACCACAGCAACACCCATGGTAGTCCAGCAGATTCTCAGACTTTGAATTTGCAAAGTTACACTGCATGAAATCTCAGATCCAAGTTTGAATAAAATCCTAAAATACAAATCCTTATTGGCCATTTTAGTTTACACTGTATAAACATTTTGCTTTCCATAGATTCCCAAGGTTGATAAAAGGTTCTACCACAATAATCCCGAGTAAGAACTGCCCTACTAAGTATGCATATAGCTGTTAAGGATTTTCCCATTGTTAAAACATTAAAATATTTCAACAATTTACAGGCATTACTGCATTGAGGTCAACACTTGTACTCAAAATAGCTTCCTAAAAGTCCCAGTGACAAAGCAGTTGATGTGTAGCAGATCTCTCTCTCTGCTAAGCATCCAAAGAAAACTCTACACTTTCCTCCAAGAAGAGAGCTATGCATGCCATTCCTGTTTCCCCAGTAAAGAACACAGCCGCATTGCTCGCATGTACTGCAACACTTTCGGGAGAGGTAACTATAGCACAATTATCATAATCTCAATGTCATGGGGCTTTTCATATCTCCAAGATAAAAGCAAAGAAATAAGATTATTTAAGAATTAATATCACTGTCAAAAAATAAGTTGAAAATTTTTCTTCAGCTTCAAAACACACACAGAAGTCCAACATGAAAAGTAGTGTTTACATTATAAACAGTTTGTTGCTAGACCTAGAAGGAACTGCATGGTATTTTTAACACATATATTACTCAGTACTTCAGTGTCCATGTATTAAATGTCATACTTTTCAGCAATGCAGAATCATACAACTATTGAGTATACTTCAAGTGTTCTACTGGAATAGATAAGCACAAACTAAAATATATTAAGTGCTTTCTATACCTGTTTTTCTGAAAACATGAAGCAAGTTTGAAACACTTACCGATTCCATGTTTAATCCAACTTGTTCAAAAGCCATCCTAATTAAGTCCTTAAGCCAGCAAATCATCTGGAATGGAAAACAACCTTTCCAAATTTCGATTTAAGCCTTCCAAACCTACAGGGCTGCGAAGGTTTCATAGTACTTCTGAAATGAGAAACATAAGAATTTTAGAACATATACAGAAGTAAACTGCTACATGTATTCCTAAAAAAACCAAGCTTTAAAACAGTTATTGAAAACAAGACGTGAGGGGATAATGATTCCTAGTACTGCAAAGCACAGGCATTCAGAAGGCATTTACTTAATGCAAGTGACAAAGATTTTTAGTAGTGTCATTTTTAAGAAATCAAAGCTGTTGCAAAGTTAACGATTAAAGAGCTGGGAAAATGATTGCTCGCTCGAGCTTGGATAGATGCACCAAACACTATGGAATGCCTGCAGCTAGGGACTAGCACTAAGATTAAAGGGCCATACTCCTATCTAAAACTCATTTCTATGAAGGAACAAACTATACAAAGATGATCAGCTCTCTCCATTCACATTCTTTGACAGCTTTGTTGTTTCCTTCTTTTTCCCACAACTGTGGAGAGAAAGGAAACATGGAAAAATGATTAATGCAAGAATATGACAGGAAATAGCACAGATGTGGGACCTGAAAATATTCAAGTGTTTTATAAAGTTGGATAGATTTCAAATTGCTTCTATTTATATCTACTACCGTTCACCCTAAATCAAGATGTTTTTATTGCTCCTCTAGTGAAAATAGTGTAGCTTTTCTTTAACTGTGTTCTATGCCAGTCATAACTTGGATGCCACTGAGAAGTGCATGCCACCAAAAACAAAAAGGAAGCCTAGATTTTGGTTTATGTTTGTTTTGTGTATCAGGCTAGAAACAACACTCTGTTGAACCACCTTGAACAACATATTTGTAGTATGAACAACAGTGTTGCTGAAGCCATTCTACGTACACAGAGTGATGACTAAAGCAACATAGCAGCAAGGAACTGGTACTCCCGAAGTTTGAAAGTCAGGAGATGGAAAAGCTATGCTGCCTGAAAGTACCCACAAGCATTACAGTTAAACCATCACTGTTTCCATTACAAATGTTTTTTTCAACAGTTTACAGTTCCTTAGTAATAACCTGCTTCTTGTGGAAACTTGGCAGGAACAGTGCAACTCTACAGTTATCTTTTTTTAGACAGACTTAAAAAAAAAAAAAAAGTTTATATTAGTTTCTCATCACCACAGAAAGTAAAAGACATTTCCTAACATGTTTTTCTTTTGTTTCTGAGTAAACTAGGAAGAAACTACTAATCTATCAACTAAGGGAGGACTAACAAAAATGTAGAACAAAAAAGTTATTTAAAAAAAAGTGAATAAACCACCACAAGATTAGAATGGAAACTGCAATTGTCATAAGAAAAACAATATGGAAGAATAACGGACTTCCTACCAAACAGCCATTAATATAAGCTACATTCACCTAATAAATAAGTAAGTCATGGACTTATTTACGGAAACCTGGAAAAGTCTGTTTGGGAAGCATTACCATCTACTTGATCTATTCTTCTTTTAGGCATCTGTTATTCTTCCCTTAGGCAAGCTACTGGACTGCATAGATCTCTGATCACATTGCACCTGCTGTGTTTTTAAAACAGGAAGAATACAAGTCTTTCTACATGCCCCATATTAGATTTGGCATATCTGGCACTGTAGACATGAAGTGACATAAAAGAGACAGGAATGGTTCTTTAAAAGGGGAAGCCTGTTGTGAAAGTGGGATATATGTGATGCACTCTGCCTCATTCTAAATTTTAGACTTGAACACATAGTGTAGAAATCAAAGAGAAGAAAAATGGAAGCTGTGTCAAGACATTCAAACAAGAGAAAAAAAGGTAAAGACTGCATTGCTGACCAATTGCAAGAACAAGGCTGGCTGGTAAAGGCAGGTGATGGGACTGTACCCTGAGATGACTGTATCCTGATACACTGTTCTTCCAACAGATAGCCAGGTCAATAGTTCAGAAATCCCAAGACACAGAGTCATGTTTTGTTTCAGGAAGTGAAGAAAAGGTATTATTTTGTTTCTGATTAACTGGGAGGAGTGAGTCTTTAATAACAGAGACAATTTGGACAGTAGGGAAAAGGGAGCGTTAGAACTTCCTCTGAGGAGATCAGAGCAGGCCTAGAAAGTTTCCATGAACTCAAGAAACTGAGAGGAAAAGAGGTAATGGAATGACAAAAAAATCCCGGCAAGATAACCTATTACAGGCATAAAAGCAGATGCAGAAAAAAAGTAGCATAATATTAGGATGACAGCATAGCATAAATACAAAGCAGTAAGTTAAAAAAGGCTAAGGTACAAAGTGGGTACCAGCTAATAAAGGTATAAAAAAAAACCCCTACGTATGTATTTGGAGTAAGCAGGAGACAAGAGATACAGCCACAATGCAACAGGAGAAGAAAGAAAACAATGAGTGATACAGATAGTCAGTATATGCTGTGTTTTCGTCTGAAGATGGTAAAAAAGAGAGATGTTGAACCGGTTACAGAAAGCACTGAAAAGCTTAAGCATCAAGGACAACAGTGTCTAATGAAATTCACCTTGAACAGCTCAGAAATTAGCCAAAGCAACTTCTGAAATATTAGTGATTACTTTTAGAAACTTGATCAATTAAATCCAAAAGACCCAGGAATAAAAGAAGGAGCATGATGACCCAAAGCATCAGGAATAGTCCAAAATACTTATCCTGCCCTAAAACATTTAGGTGACCTTTTATAATTCCAGGCACCAAGACATTGATGACCGAACACAAAAGACCATTCATTCTACAAAACAACTGCTTCAGTAAGATGATTCTTTATAGTTCACATTATAAATCATTATTTCTTCTGTAGCCTAAATACTTGAAGTACCTAAGGCTGGGGTCATCAACACCTTGCTCTTGTCAATGACCTGCTATCTGCTTTTGTAGAAGAAAGTGACAGAAGTCTATCTGAAAGAATCCAGAGTACCAACTAGTTCCTGGATTAGTTTCCTTAGGTTCTGGCACTAAGGAAAACTACCATGTTTTAACAGCCTCCAGTTACTTTGTTATCTAAAAGGAAAATGCTTCTAAGTATATCAGCTTGATATTTTTCTGAGATCTATTAGCTTTCCAGAATTATCCCCAAACTTGACACTCATTTCTTCCAGACTATATTGCACTATACCTTTCTTCATAAATCTCAGTTGTTTCACAATTATTTTATGTGCCAAGAATAGAAAGAGTTCATTCCAAATGAAACTGCTGGACAGCAAGAATGAAAACATTAGCAAATTTTCTTCTCATGCTCTGTATACTGCCAATTTCAGAAGCAGGAGTTAAATGTTTATTGCTTTTAGTAAGCTAGAATAATACCTCTTTTAAAATACTAGTGCTTGCTTTATTCATCCTCTCTCTTCTTTATGCTACCTAAACTAAAAATAATAGTTTAATTCCCCTAAAACTTCTGCAGCTCAATTACTACAATAAAATGCCCCCAGTTACAGTAATATTGCTGTAAAGTGTGGTCCTTCTGCTGTGCTTAAGCAAAACTATGACAACAATAAGCAGCAGTCATAGGAAAGATTCCCAAAAGAGGTTTGAAGAATAACACAAAGAATTACATTTCACTGTGGGGGTTGGAATTTCATGGGTTCTTCATTTATGAAACTCTACTTATACAGAAATTAGCAATGCTGAAGAACTTTCTTTCTG
>NW_010097715.1:0-2507 GCF_000699245.1 Pterocles gutturalis | reverse complement strand
GGAATGCCCTGGTTCAGAAATGAGGAGGACATTTCTGAGCATCGGGGTTCTCACTTTAGCCTCCTTGAAATCTCTTTTGCCCCCACTTTTGGTGGGGGAGGGAGGTTCCCAACCACTTATGCAGGTTTCATTCAGTCCTGTTGTATTTATCAGTCTACAAAGCTGAGAGATAATACAACTTACAAAGTGTTCATGAAATAAATACAAAGGCTCTGGAGGCTGTACACATAAGGCATACCATTCAGTAAATATGGAATGGAGCCCTTAACAAGGCTTTCTAGTGAGCCGTACACATGAAAGATGAAAAGAAAAAAAATCAGATGCAATTGCTTTCAATTTGAAATTCTTCTCTGTGTATTTTCCAATGTTGTATTTGTCCAAGTCCCTTTCAAATAATGAGTTCTTGCTCTTAAAAAGAAATACAATGTTCATACTTTTCTTACTAAAGGAAGTTTCTCTCATTCATGTAAGAGACACACAAAAATGAAAGAGAATGACTTAATGGGCTTGATGTAGCAGATCAGCCTTAACAAAGAATAAACAAATGCATGAAATCTGAAAAATCAAAGCTCTAGTTGCTAAATTGAAAAGGTATGTATAAAATAAAGAAGTAAAAAATTTTCAAAGAACCATGGTTTCAAAGGCATACGAACCACATCAAAAATCACATGCAAAAAGAGCAGGTTCCTCCTTATTTTAGCAGGAAACTAGGGCATGCGTATCTTCACAGTCTTTAAGACTGACACATGACCCAAGCTCATCTCATGAAATTATATCCATAAGGAAACATATTAAAGAAGTAATAAAGAAAGATAAAGCCAACAAAAAATTATCACAGCAACAGCAAGCCAAGCAGGCATGAAGAATCCTCTGATAAAGGACTGGATCCTCTCCAAATCAACAAAGACCAGTTGTAATGTAAGCCTTTGGCAGAGATCACACAGCCAAATACAGAGGTCTAGTTTTTGGCTTGGAAGCTACAAATAATGAAGTGTCTTACTACTTTCAGAAACACCTCTTTGGAAAGAGATGCAGAGAGACATAAAAGTCAGTGAATACTACAGAGACAATCAAGGGCTTATCTAAGCTAATATCAACACGAAATCTAAAGCAAGAATTGAAAATAATACATATTTGCAGTAGAAGTTGTTAAAGCTTTCTTTAAAATATAGCCCAGTCATATATACCTTTACGTGCAAAACCATATTCATTGCATTCTTACCCATGTTACTATATCTTGCCAACTAATGATGGAGAACAAAAAAAATCCATGCTTCAACACTAGCTTAAAAAAAAGCTTTTGCTCAGCAGAGTTTATTTCTGCACTGTGCAATATGATACCATGTAGAAGTAAACAAAATCCTTCAACATCTCTAAACCATACAGTATTAACACTATACAGATATAACCATGCACCTACACTTTCCGGCCAGACATATAGACTTCCCTAGTCACCGCTGTAAATGCCAGTCATTTACAGTCTTTAAGAAACAAGCGCATGCAAATTTTATTAACAAAAGGATGTATTTGTCTGAAAAAGCATTTAAAATGTTTAATTTTTTCCCCTAGAATCTCTCTGTAACCATGTTGAGTTCCTACACGTAGCAATCAGATTTCAGCTAGTGACCTCTGTGAAGAAAATTATTTTGATTCAGTGACAGTTACTTGGTACTTTTAGAGCTGATGTGCAGAAAACTCAGCTCCCTTCTTTTTTATCACCTACGTAAAAAGCAGTGGGCATCAGAAGACAGACTTACTTCCTTTCCACTTAGTCTTTTTAAGTCTTGCCTTCACAAGAGGTACAGAGGACTGTGGCTGTCTGAGGACAGCATTTAAATATTAATGAAGCCTTGCTGACGCTATCAGACAAGAGATCAATACACTACGGTTGATGTCAGCATTCAAATTCTACTCAAACTCCGTATTTGGAATTTCGACAGCTTGTTAAACAAAATAAAAACAAGCATCTAGCAAGTTACTTATTTAAGATTTCTGCAAAAGAACCCAAGCACAGCAGCAGTATCACTGAAGTTATACAAAGTATGCATTTTAAGTTTACAGAACAGAAAATGAGCACCAGACCCTTTAAGACCCATTTTCCTTCTATATGCTACCTCTGTATTTTAAAGCCTCCTTAAAAAACTTCCTTGAAAATTCTCCACATTACCTTTTATTTACATGATGCCCATCACAGCAATGTATGAAGTTTTGATTCGGTTTGCTCGCAGAAACGACAGCTTCGACCCCAACACCCCGAACCGTTTCCACACTGCTCTGCTCCTCTGGAAACCTGGCGCAAGCACAGCACCTGCCCTGCTCTGGATCGGCCCCGGCGCTGCGCGGGGACAGCAGCCACGTTTTTTTTTAACCGCCCAGTGCCCCCACCTCCCCTCGGCAGACACTCGAGAGCTCCTGAGGGCAGACGTCACAGAAGGACACGCCCCAGCACCCTCCCCACGCACACACAGTGCCCCCGGTGTTGGAGGGGCCCCGCCTAGGCCGGAGCA
>NW_010097714.1:0-54522 GCF_000699245.1 Pterocles gutturalis | reverse complement strand
TAACATTCTGTGTGTGTGTGATTCTGTGTATTATGCTATTAGTTTTAGCTTCACATCATGCAAGAAGTAGTAGATCTAGGCAAAACAAGAAAATGTTTAATTTAAATTTTTTCATAGGGATTTTGTGTGAATCCATTCAAGGAGGTGATACCTCTTTCTCCTTCCCCATCCCCTGTTCCCTTTCATTATACGCAGATGGTTTCTCCTCTGTAACTTGAAGTCTCTTTGGTTTCTTTTTTTTGGTGGTTTGTCTTCTGTATCTCTTTTGTTCGTTTGTCAGATGGAAACTGTATGCAGTCAGTTTGTGGGTTTCTTAGTTACTGCTCTGTATGAACAATCTAGATCCTCTGGATAACTGACTTTGTGTCCTAGCAAGTCTATGGACAGTGAGGGACCCCTACATTGGCTGTAGCCAGGCATCTTTTCTCAAAGGAAGATGAAAAGAGAACAAGCAAAAGAGTCACGTACCAATTCAAAAATGAATTTGTGGTTTCATGCAAAATGTAGTGTTACTGAACTTGGAATGTATGGTCTTGCAATACATTCGTTAAATCATAGCTCAAAAATCCAGTGTTACGAGTCTTGTCTAGTTGGTTTCTCGATTTCCATCCTTTGGTTCATTAAGTGTTAGAGTTGAGAACCAAGCAGTGGCATCAGCTACTGGGATGGTGGTATGATTCAGAATGTACCTAGCTAATCTAACAGACTATCTGAGAGAGCAGAAATGGTCCAGTGGGAGAGGCAGTTAGTATTCCAAAATACCAGACATAAAAGCATTTTGTATGTTTTGACCCTGAAATTACAAATCAAGATGTTCAGATGTTTCAAAAATGTAGTGCTAGTGGTAAGTAGGTAGGTACCTTGTGGTAGTAAACAATTAACATAAGATACTATATTTACTGTAGTATTTAGGTAAGAATGCTGTTGTTTTGTTTACAATCATATAAAAGCTATAGTCACGTTTGGTTGTTGGTTTTTTTTTTCAGTTTGACTCTAGCAGAGTATCATGAACAGGAAGAAATTTTCAAGCTTCGATTAGGACATCTCAAAAAGGTATGTATATAGGTTGTTATTTTAAGATTATTTTTTTTTACCATGCCCAAAACCATAAAAACTAGTGCTAGTGAAATAAGGAGAGGGCTTTTTGAGAGCTGTCTGATTAGAAGACATAGTACTAAAAGTGCTGTACAATTTTATGCTTAATAGTGGCTTTCCTTTTTTTTTTTTTTTTGTGCAATTTACCATAAACACTGGGAGTACAGGGGAGTAGTAACGAGTCCATCCAGTGTAACATTGTACTGATTCCTTGAATCCTTCTAACAGTGGTAACAGTGCTGATGCCACCAATACTGCTTCTTTCAGAGCTGAGTTAGCCAAGGTCCAAAAAGGTCCAATTTACAAAGCATTGCATTTCTGAAGGAATATTGTGTTTTGGTCATCTACAGTATCTGCTTCAGTTGTTATCAGTTAGCATACTGCCTACTGCAAGAGAGAATATTATCTTCCTACTTTTATGGAAAAACTTTTGTCTGTATCTTAAATTATTTTTGCAGTCAGATATTTTACCCCAGTTTTGACTTCTGAAAAGAAAATAGTACTTCTTTCTTGAAGCCCATCATTCTAATAAATCCGTGTAATTAGATAATTATGATATTAACAAACTATTGCTTACTAAAGCAAAGCTTTTGAGGAATAACCTGTGAAAAGGAATGACAGTTGAAGCAGGCAGAAGTATCTCAACAAGTGTGAAAACTTCTATCTGCTGAGCAGTAGTTCTTGAGATGTTCAGTCAAAACAGATCATAGTGTTTTTCCCCTTGAAATGTTGCAAGAGTCTGTTTAAGGCTTGTTCTCTTCAAATGTACGAGTCACCTGTTATAAATCCTACTATAATAAACTGAACTGTGCCCCTCGAGAACACTGATACTATTTTTAAAGATGACAAGGAAGTACTTGGATCTGGTAGAGAATCTGCATATAAACTTGTTGGCACTAGTGAAGTAGACTGCCCACATAACTCTTCATTGTTAATGCTTTGGAAATAACACTAGCTTCACGTGAAATTGTTATGAAATTCTGTAGAATTTTTCCCATGTTTCAGCTTTTTTTAAGTCTAATGGAAGTTTCAAGTGACATACGAAGGAAGCTGTTATAAAGTTGTTTAATACCCAAATTTTGGTTTCACCTTGATCATCAAGGCTGGGATACTCTGAATAAGAAGGAACTTCTTTGACTAAATGCCAAAGAGGAAACAAATGTTATTTCCTAGCAATTCATGTTTGCATATTTTTGAAAATAATAATAATAAAAATACACATACTTGCATTTTCATTCTTATGTGCGTTACAGATTTTGTTGTTAACTGAAAAACAATTTTGTTATCTTCCTTTTACATGGCTGTATTTCTTCCCTCATGCTTCTTTGCCTTTTTTCCTTCTTTCCTTTTGCATGTGCTGTTTTACTGTCTGCTCCTCTTCCTTTTCGCTCTCCAGATGCTTTCCTGGTGCTCTCATTTTTGGTGCCCTGTACATGCTGCCACCACCAGTTTTCTTTTCCTTCTGCTCCCCAGGAAATTCTTTTCCAGCTAGCAGCTTTGGTCCTGGAGAGAGTCTCTTGTTTTCTCACTTCCTTTTATATAGCGGTGACCTGAGGCAGCTAAGCTGGTTCATTCTTGCTTAAAGGTATTCACAGCCTGAGTGTCCTAAATAACAGCTGGAAACAATGCAACCAGCCAGTTCTCTTTGGACTAACATTGGCCTATGAACCACATTTTGAGAACCACTGAATTGCATAATATATGAACAAAAAAGCCCGAAAGAAGCACAACTGATGGATTTTTTTTGTCAGCCTTTGGGAAGAACATAGACAATTGTGTGTGTGTGTAAGTGTGTGGCCTTTTGCGGGTGGAGAAGGGCTGGAATTCTTTATAAAGGACTATTGGGTTATGAGGAACTGCATATCGTTTCAGGGTATTTAACAGAGAACTACAAGTATTAATCTAAATATATTTTTTAAAACGGAGTTTAACATTGTATAAACAGTTGGGGGGGAAAAAAAACCAAACCCTTGACAATGTATATTGAGAAAAACAAATGGTCCACCTGGATCTGCTAGCAGATTAGTGTTAGTCTAGCTTTTCAATTATTAGGAATTTGATTTTTGGTTTATGAATGGAGGTTCATCTAGTGTCTTGTTTTGGGATGAAGGTTTTTTTCCTTAGCTTATGAGGAGGGATTTAGGAAATCCATTGAAGTCATCTAGTCCGGACTCCTCAACTCATTGGAAATGTGGTCATTTAATGTGTGTTTTAGATTATATAAATACAGATGTTGTTTCAAGATGTGGTTTTATTATACACAATGTTTGGAAATACCAGCTTTACAGCATTTTCTCTCCCCTCTGCTGACTTCTGCCTCCATCCCCTTGTGCCATGATTTGTTGCCCTGTTGCTTTTACCAGCACCACCAGGTTGTGCAGTCACAGTATAAATTGAATTGTAGAACTGATCTAGTTTCTTTCAAAAACCAAACACATATCTTATTGTGAGGCTTGGGGGGTTTTGGGGGGTTTTTTAAAGAAAAGATTGGTTAGTTTTCCAATTTGGTTCACCATGTGGCTGTACAAGAGACTGTGCCAAAATAACAAGAGATGATGGGGGACACTGCTTCCAATGGCACTGCTACCAAAAATGTGCGTATCAGATGCCAGGCCGCCTTTTTCAGATAGAATAATTGCATAATTATGAGCTTTCTGGTATGGACTAATTTTGTCTCCCTTTTATTTAAACTTCTAGAGATACTAACTCTGAAATTTATATAGCCCTTTCTACAGTGTCTTTCAATGAGTTTATGTTTTTCACTTAGAGTATAAATACACAGGTTTCCACAAATTAGGCATCGTCGATTCTTTACTTTTTTAGAGAATCAGTATAAACAACTACGAGATAGTTCTTAGTGCTGAACTTAGGGAATGTGCTCATACCTGACATGCTTCTTTTGAAACTGCACTCAAAATCTTAGGCAGTACACATTCTGCATTTGTAATTCTAATAAGATATACATGGAAAAACCTTTTTTTAATTATCTCGGTTTTGGTGTCTTATATCAACACCTTAAGAACGCGCCTACTATAATGACTTACTCTTTTATTCTTTTTTTGGCTTGCATTTCAGGCTCAAAATATTTTAAACATCTTTCCTTAATTGGTTGGTTTGTACAAAATCTGTAACTGCAGATATCTCAGTTTTTTTTCTTCTTTGTACATCAATTTCAGACTGCTTCCCAGATAATTTCTCTCCTTGGCTGAGGGACAAAATCCAGCTGCCTCTCATGTCAAACAGCATCCCTACAGTGCAGAACAAAACTGTGAACATCCCATTACCTGTGGGTTCATGGACAGAAAGGTTCCTTGAAACAGGCTTTTGCCTTATCTTTCTGAATTTTTCTGGCTTTAAGAGAAAAGCAGTGCTTCAGCAGGGTTTTGTAATGTAATGTTCCTCCATCACCACTAGAATTGATGCAGGGGTAAAAATATCCTTTTCAAACAGGGAGTAAATGAGCTTTTATATTTCATTCTTTTCATTTGCAGGAGGAAGCTGAAATACAAGCAGAACTTGAACGTTTGGAAAGAGTTAGGAATCTTCACATAAGAGAACTGAAAAGAATAAATAACGAAGATAATTCACAGTAAGAGACATACTGTCTTAATTTTGCATGTCTATTTTTTAAATCTCTGAAATCACATTTTACCTACTAGGGGAGAGGCTCCTTCATAAATGTTTCTTTGGTTCCCTTGTTTATGCATATATTTTTAAACACCAACTTATTAAAACTTTTTTAAAAATAGAATTATTCATAATTCGGTAAACTTATGAATAGTTTTATTAAATATGCAAGCAATAACGTATATACACAGTTTATAGTGAAGGAGAGCTAAAACTTGCTAGACGATATTACTAGACTGAAAAAAAAACCAACTTGTAAGGAACCTAATGAAATTCACTTAACTGACAATATTGCAAGAAAATGGCGGGGAGGTTTGATGTAACAGAAGCGATTTTGTGATTCAGTTAAAATCAGTTTTGTTATTATTGCACTGTGATTTCATTCCTACTAGGTACAGATACATAGTAGGAAAAAGACAACTGTGAAGTCTTCTGTATTATGTTGAATATTACTCTCTGCTTCATCTTGCATCATGTTAAATTCTATTTGTTGTTAGCTATTACTATGTATATTTGAAAGTAATAATTACATAACTAAAAACAAAATCTGTTTTCTATAATAGAAAATACAAACAAGAACACTACAGTTTCACCAGCACTTCAAGCTGCCACTGTTGCTTGAAAGGAACTGATTTCTGCCAGTCCCAACTGCTTCATTATGCCCTTGCCCTGTTTTGTTTCACATGCTTGCAGTGGCATTTCTTTACTGAACAGACACTGGAAGGTTAAAACCAGCTCCTCTGCTTTCGTTTTCTGGATCAATTTTAACCCCAGATCAATTTCCTGGTCTAGTTCTTTGCCCCAGTTGCAAAAATGCTTATGCTGCCATGAGGAGAGAGGGCAGTGCAATGGTGGAATTAGCAGCCAGGGGGAAGGAGTTGATGGGGCAGGGCTTGTTTCTTTCTGTACTAGTAAATGTTTATGAAACAGTAGCCTTAAGAATTCAGGATTTTATTTTATTTTCCACTTTTTAGTCACAATAGAACTATATATGCACTAAGACTTCTAAACCTTAAAGCAACAGGATATGAAATTGTACTTAGGTGTTTTAATGGTTCCCATACTTACCCTGCAGGAATACAGAAAATTTTTGTTCCCATGTGACTATAGTGCTAATTGATAACTAAATTGGTGCTGCATTTTGGATATGAAAAATAATGGGTGTTGACGCTTAAAATTTGATGGCAGAATATTTTATTTTAAAAATAAATGTCCTGCAACAAATAAACAAGCAGTTCTTTGTAGGTTAAATGATAACCTTTTTGTAATCTTCAGTGTTTGCATTAGAAGATTATTTTTTTTTAAAAAAAAAGGTGATCCTTCAATAAGAAGGAATAAATGCCACAGAAAAATGACAGGCTTTGACTGTGTAAATATTGTGTATGTGGGGCAGAGAATATCCAAATTACAGTCTCAGTTGAAAAGAGTTACAGGGCATGGACAAGCAGAATACTGCAGTTTCACTGCTCATTTTCTGCAGTGAATGTTGACACATTTTGTGGTACAGAATTAAAAGCTCTAAATTGTCCATTCGTGTTTTTGTGGGAGTTTAAACCTGAGTATTTACCAAGTGGCCAAGCTGCAGCTTACACTCATAATGTAGAAGACAGAAGCAGTGGAGAAGTCATTTAGGTCTGTAGCCCCTGCTGTCTTTCCTAACACATCTTGGCAACTTGGCCTTTTGATAAGAGAGAGGGTTCTGAAGCAAAGCAGCCATTGGGTCCCGACTCAAGTCCTGTTGGGTTTTCAGCTTCCAGCTGTGGTCGAAAGCTAAGCCCTCTTTCTTGTTCTAGCGATGTTCCCCTCTATGTCCGTCTACCCATGTATACCCTTCTGAAGCATCCCAAATATAATGTAGACTGCAAACTCAGCTGTTTGGGGTTCCAGCCTTGACAATGAAAAGCAGGAAATACTGCCTGGTTTAGAGATGGGTAAACTAGTGTGTCCGCATGTGTTCTTTACTACTGCACTGGGATAACAGGCCAAGTTGAGAGTGAGGGTTAGGGCTTCCCTGCCTGGTTTTAGAGCCCACGTGATGCTGGGGCTACCTTCAAGGTGCAGGTTCTGAGCCATGGAGAGCAGCAGTGGAGAGGGAAGATGGTAAGGTTCACACAATATGACCATAATTCCAAAACATGGAAGGGTGGGATGACCTATTTGTAGACTATCCCTAAACCCTTCCTTAAAGTCTTCTGTGGAGTATAATTTGCAGCTGCCCCTAGATTCATGACTATAGTTGTCTCATGATTGCACAAAAAGTGTGATGAGTATTCCCTTCCCCCAGGTTGGATGGAAGGATATATTTTGTCTCCTGTGCATTTCAGGAGAGTCTGATCCTTTCTCTGTCCTGCAGCAGCATAATTTTGTGTTTGGAAGGAGTATTTTCTGTTTGCTTTTCATAGAGTACGAGCAGATATTAATTTATTTTGTGTGTTTTCCAAATATTTCTGTTCATTATTTGTTAACTTCTTGGTGTTATATGAAATCCATTTTGTTAAAAAGAGGCAGGTATGTACAACAAACAGGTCTGGTCATGTTTCATGTGAAATTGGAAGTATATCCTCCTCGTCTGTTCCAGAAGCTGAAGTTTGAGAGTTCTCCAAAATTTGGCACAACAAGGAGAAAGCCCTTGTATCGCATGTTTAAATTTAAGGGTGCTTTTCTTATCCTCACAAAAGTGGAGAAAAATAACAGAAAGTTTCCCAGAATTGACTAGTTTGACAATGGTGTTATGATAGCATTTGTACACTAAGTAGTCAAAAGGTACTGAGATTGGCCATGTTGTATAGTTGTATAGAAAGCTCCATTTTGAGAAGTAATGCTAGGAGGTTTACATTTTAGTCTCTGTTTGTATAACTTGAATAGAATTGTTTTGGTTTTTTTTTTTCTTTCAAGATTTAAAGATCACCCCACGTTGAATGAACGGTATTTGTTACTCCATTTACTTGGCCGAGGTGGCTTCAGTGAAGTATACAAGGTAGAGTGTGTTGGGTCTGCTAAATCTAATGCTTTAGCCACGTGCATTTGTATATTCAATTTTCAAGGGGCAGAGGGGGGAATCTAAATAAACGGAAGGACTGTGATGTCGTATACTCTTTAAACACTGGTTGAGCAAACTTTGATTAACTTGTGGAGGGGAGATAGCATTAAAATACACTTGTCAATAGACTTGTGAATTATATGCCAATTTTTTTTCTTTCTTTATTGGTTGTTATTTTTATAATCTTTGGTTATAACTTACGCATATTTGTGGGTTTCTTTTTTAGGCTTTTGATCTTTATGAACAAAGATACGCTGCTGTGAAGATTCACCAGCTTAACAAAAGCTGGAGGGATGAAAAGAAAGAAAACTACCACAAGTAAATATTAATGACTTACACTCCGTATGTTAAATTGAGTAGCATTTTATTGATTGTAGAAATTTAATGTATCCATCTTCTTTTAGACATGCCTGCAGAGAGTATAGAATACACAAAGAACTGGATCACCCGCGGATAGTTAAACTATATGACTACTTCTCCCTGGATACAGATACGTAAGTACATAAAATGATACATTTTCTAGAACGTGGCAAGGATTTTAGTGCTGTATATTAGATGAACAGAAATGAAGAGTATTTGAACAAAAATAATATGTTTGTGCTTTCAGCCAAAGCATTTAGGGTTTCCTTACGGAGACTTTAAAAAAAAAAAAATCCCCACTAGTTGAAGAATTTTGTCTTGGCTAAATATTGCACACCATCTCTAAAGTGGTGAAGAGGAGATTTTGCAACACCTGACTACTAAGCCCCTACAGGTTGTCCTGAGGGTGAAAGGGACTTGTAGTGATGTAATGTTTTGGGACAGAGAAGGGGCTGCTGCAGGGCAGCTCTGAAAGGCTGCTGTAGCTTAGACAGGTTTCCAAGACTAAATGACATCAGGAGCATTATTAGCCTAAGTGTAGTCCATGGTCGCTGGGCTGCACCTCTTTGGATGAAATTGTGTCACATCTTAAGGGCTAGTTAATATATTTTTTTTAATTGTGAAACATGCCTACGTAAATAAGGGTGTTTTTTAACTTGAGAAACCTCCCATCAGTGTGTATGCATTTTCTCTTTTGGTGAGTATGAATGTTCTGATTGATGTCAAGTTTCATAGGCTAGTAGTTATGCCATGTGTTCTGTTTCATTCATACAGTTTAATATTCAGTCAGCCATTCTTAAACTCGCCAGTATCAACAAGGTTGTCATATCTCCATTTCTGATTTTGCAGTTTGATAAGTTATTTAATTTTGTCTCTCTGAATTCTACCCTAGGTTTTGCACAGTGTTAGAATACTGTGAAGGCAATGACTTGGATTTCTATCTCAAGCAGCATAAATTGATGTCAGAGAAAGAAGCTAGGTCCATTGTAATGCAAATTGTAAATGCACTACGGTATCTCAATGAGATCAAGCCCCCTATTATACACTATGATCTTAAGCCAGGTAAGTGAGGAGTGACACAACTGAAAATGTAATCTTTTTTTTTAATCTTTCATTTTGTTTGTAATTCATGTCTGAAAATACCAAAATAATCTTCTGTATGTCAGGCTTATTTTAAACAGCTGAAAAAAGTGTGTACTTTTCTTTCTAGTTTATTGCTAAAATAATCTGTCTTTTCTTTGGAAAAAAAGATTATCATACTTTTTCTACTTTGTATTATTTTTAGTTGAATTTGTAGGAAAAAAGTCATATTGAACATAGATACATACTTATTTAGCAGTATAAACAGATAAGAGCATTAGTTGGGTCAGTCCTGTCTGATCATTGTGGAATGCTGATGTGTAAATAATTTTTCTCTCATGTATTTCTTAGCCTGTAAAAGCTTGAAATAGGTAATCGATCACTTTCAGCATCCCAGCATAACCACTTCAAAACAAGACTTTACAGAAATTTTCTTTACAATGAATAATGAGCATTGTCATAAACAATGTATTCTGTCTTGAATCCATGGCCTTTGTTTTACCACCTTGCATGAATAGTGCTTGTGTTCTTCATGTACTTTAATCTGCTACACTTCCAAGCATGGGGTTTGTAACATAACTCTTGTACCAGACTGTTTGCTTGCTGCTGTATAAGAAATTGTTCATATAGATTTCTCTATTATGGAATTGTACAGAATGTATTCTTAGTCTCATTAGTTTTTGTCGTCAGAAGAACTTCATCAAATACCTTTTATATCAAGAAATTATTGTACAACTTCAGCACACAGAGTAAGATTTGTAGTACTGCAGCAATTTCTTGGCATGATTTTGTGGCATAAGCAAGCCTCAAAACCTGTAGTGTAGGATTTGTTCTGGGCAGAAAATTACAAAACTTCATTGTAACTGGTGTATCGCTGCGTTTTGGTGTTCCCTCACTACACCTTGGTGTTTTCTCACTGTCCAGCCAGCTCCCAGCTGAGGGAACCATTTCAGATGATGATGATAACCTAGAGAGTTCCTAAAGTGTGTCATACTCAAATTACTCTAGACTTGAGGATATAAAGATGATGTAAAGTTGTCACTTACCCCTTGTGAAGTTAGATGTTCCTGAAAATTGAACCTGGTTTTGAAAATAAAGCATTCTGTTAGCTGTTCTGAGGTAATTTTTTTTTTCCCCTGGATAGGTAATATCCTTCTTGTAGATGGAACAGCATGTGGAGAAATAAAAATTACTGATTTTGGCCTGTCCAAAATAATGGATGATGATAGCTACGGTGTGGACGGAATGGATTTAACTTCACAGGGAGCAGGAACTTACTGGTAATGCCTGGTTTGATTTTGCTGTTTAGACTCTGCATCATTGTTCAGATTTCATAAATACTCTATCAGCTCTCATAAAGCCAATTTGGAGAGCTAGGATTAAAAGTATTAACATGGATGAAACATAAAGATTTTTGTGCAGTACCATGAATGCTGATATTCGTAAATGTTAGAATGGCAACATAACAAGTACAATAAGAGAGTGTGACTATATGTGGGTTTATTTTTTATACGTACATACATATGCATATATATACATATACACATATATATGTTAAATATATATATTTAAAAAATTGGAGATGATCACTATGATTTAGAAACATGGTTTGCCTGAAGAAGCAGGTGTTTAATCTTTGGCTGCAGGTGGTTGAAGATGTTTGACAGAGCTATGATGATGAAGTGTGGGTGCTTAGTCCTTGGCAATCTTAGAGCAGGGATTACCAGCAGGTAATGTCCTTAGGACAAAAGTGTATTTACTCTTCCATCCTAAAGGTTAATGACAGCTCAGCAGCTGTGATTTGTTTTCTGTGTGCACTTGCACACTTGTCCAAAAACCTGAAGTTTTAGAGCTGCCTACAGAACAGAATGACAATAAGCATTTCATTGCTTACAGAAAAGCTGTTTCTAGAATTTGCTCTCTGAAGATGCAGCTTCTTCATGGCACAGTAGCTCTTTGAGCCTGAGTGCATGGTACCTGTGTCAGGGTGGGTAGAATAGAAAGCCTGTATTGACCAGGTTATTACTTGTGAATTCATTTGCTCTTTCTTTCTTAATTCTGCCTATAGCAAAATCCAAGTCAGGAGCTGAAACCTAACTTAGACAGAGAAACCACTGTCATTCCCATTTATTCTGCAGCTTTTCCCGTATTTGGAAGTTGCACAGAATAAAGTTTTTGCCTTTTCCTTCGGAATTTTTAGAAAAGAAAACACACATTCACTTGCACAAATGCCCATGTGCCATGCTGTGAAAAGACAATTGTTCATGTTGAAGCATTTTAGAAGTGTTATGCTTTTGCTATTCTTTTTAATGGTTTACCTATTTAAGCACCAATTTAAATATGTTTTTATGCTAATGTATGTAAAAAAATTTTGGCCTTCGGATTTCATCTAAAATGCCACAGGCACTAGTGGTGCTGTAAACTAAGAGGTCAAAAAAAGGTGTGTGACTATTATAGGTTCATGATGAATCCTTGCGTTTCTAATTCATGCTTTCTCTGAGCCCAAAATCCTCATTAAAGAGGGAAATATTTTAAGTGAGTTTGAGGTGTGGGATGAGTCTGTTCAGAGCAGATCGCACAAACGATCAGCAGCATAGTGCTGGAAGGGATTTTCTTGGTCACTGGGTCCAGTTGCCAGCCTTTCCAGGCAGTTAGGTCACATAATCTCTTTTGTAAACTTTCAGACATTTATATTAAATGTAGTTAGTGTTTTGTCCCCAGTAATCTGATTTGAAGTGTGTTCCGTAACCTGAGTTCTCTGATCATTAGAAACCTGATCTTCTAATTTACAGACTGTGTTTATTTGTGGCCAGTTTATACTTGTTTGTTCCTGTGCCAACACTGTCCTCCTTGAAGTAGGTTATTTCCCTTCCTAGTATTTTCTCCTTGGTGTTTTTATAGCCTTCAGGTTTTTTCCCTGAATTGTAGGCTTTCCATTCTTCAGATCATCTTAGTAGCTTTCTTTGCACTTGCATCACCTTAAGCTCATTTTTCTTGAATGTTGTAATCAGAATTGCATATGAGTATTCCAGAAGATATTTTGTGATATTGTGTGAAATTCATATTTGTGTTGCATTCTTATCTCATTTTTCTACTTATTTCCATTTCCACAAATATTTCATCAAAATTTGTTTTAAAGCCTTATATGCTGCTGATGATAGAATGTCTAGTCTTTAGGCGCTCTAATAGTTTTTAGACCTTTTTCAATTTTATATGTTATAGTCAGTAATACTGAACTGCCCACATATTGATATGTTTGGGAGGGGGTTTTTTTTGTTTTTTAAAGGAGGTTCCATTTCACTGATTCTTTTGTAATTCAGGAATGGCACAAGAACTTCCTCAACTTTCAGCTCGTTTAAGTACGGCTTCCTGCAGATTATAGGAATGGAAATAGCAATCACTTTTGTCTACCGTATAACCCTCTGGTTAACATCATCATTCTTACTAAGAATTTAGGTAAAGCGTCTTTAAGCCATATCTACATTATCTTTGATTCCTAACCAGGCCTTGCTGTAAAATGCCCTATATGGCTTTCATCTTTTCTTGCTGTGATAGAAGAAGGTTCATATTTAACCTAGGATGCCAATTTAAAAAAAAAAAAGTGATAATTCATGATTTAGGTAAAGAAAGTTGGTATTTGTGCTTGTATGAAAGAGACCTTCCATTTGACTGACTGACTATACAAAAAGCTGTAATGTCAGTTTTGATGGGTGTGCAGGGTGTTGGAATGTGGGTCATAAGGCAACTGTAAAGTTGTCAAAAGGTCAGAGATGTGTACATGAAGTGTTTGTATAATCTGATATTTGAATAATTTCTAGTGATGCCATACCATCATCTTGCAGACACTGAGATGCATGTTTTGTTTTCTAGGTACTTGCCTCCAGAGTGTTTTGTAGTTGGCAAGGAGCCACCAAAGATTTCTAATAAGGTTGACGTATGGTCAGTTGGAGTAATCTTTTTCCAATGCCTTTATGGTAGAAAGGTAGGGAAAATGTTGTTTGAAACTCCTAAAGTTTTAGTGTAAATTCCTGTTTCCAGTAGTCTGTAAATTATAACCATAAAGTTGTGAATCTACATGGAAAATTACATGTGTTACTTTTTGGTGGCATGCACTGATATGGCAAGAAATGTAGAAAATCTTGACTGAAACTTTTTTATTTGCAGAATGGTTAGTAGTTCATGTTATCACTTCAACAACTTACTGTAGCATAAATATTTATGAAATCAAAGTAGTTGGATAACTCTCATGAAGAAAATAATGTGCTTATTTTTCAGCCATTTGGCCACAATCAATCACAGCAAGATATCTTACAAGAAAATACAATATTAAAAGCCACAGAAGTTCAGTTCCCTGTCAAACCTGTTGTAAGCAATGAAGCCAAGGTAACTTTTCATATGATCTCTGAGTAACAGCTAAAACACTCATCATAGAGGATTTAGCTGTAAAATTGCTGTTAAGAATGCTGTGGGACATAGTATCTAAATGTGTAGGAAAACATAATGGAGAACTAGTATTTTAATGTTTTTATTTAAGTGAATTTATTCTGGGACTTCTCAAAATCATGTACTTCAAAGCCAGGCTGTATATATATTCCAGAAATTTGCAAGCAGTTTTAAAGTAGGCCACCTCAAAAATTGTCTGCTTTGCTTTTTCCCAGAGGACCTTATGCGTCTCACTCAGACTGTCTCACTAGAAGTTCTTGAGAAATACTTCTGCTGACAGTAACAAGCTCTTTCTGAAAATAGTGAATGTTATTCTCTGCAGCCTTATTGGCTTGAAGAACTATTTGAGTACCAAATACCTGGAAGATATGCCTGCTAACACTCTTCCCCTTGAAGGTCATAATATGTGTGTATTAACTCAAAGCTGAGTTTAGAAACATAAATTTTTAAGAATCTGTAAGATACATTGATGCTTATTCAGGAAATAAGACTGACAAAATAGTTGATCTGCCACAAAGGTACAGGTGGCAATGTTTCCTGTATTTAAAAAACGTATTTTGAAACATCTGTAGTATCAAACTTATCTCCACAGACTAGCTATTCAGAAACAGATTAAGGTGGTTTCCCAAATGATTGCTGCTGTGAGCATCCATAACACAAACCCAGTTCTGGGAATGTGGAAGAGACCATTATATATGTGTTACTTGTTTGTAAAACTGTCGCAGTTTTTGAAAGATACATTCATGGCCAGACGTAGTAGAGATGTGCTTGTTGAAAAAAATGCCAAGAGAAAATAGTATGCCTGCTTAAGTTTCAGCAACTAATTAAACATAGTTAGATTTGGGACTCAAGCTGAAAAAAAAACGAGGAATGTTAAGATTTAGCTTCTAAAAACTAAAAGGAAAGGAAACCTATTTCTAGAGGCTGTAACTTCCCAAGAAAGTAAGTCTTTTGGGTACATAAATCTCGTGTTAAAATTTGTGGTATATTTCTCTTGGTTATATTTTCTAAAAGTAGTGTTAGTGAGCGAGTTGCAGTTAAGGTTATGAAATTTTGGTTGAAGAACTGTAGTTTGTCCTAGGGTTTTGTGTTTTTTGTTTTTTGTTTTTTTTGTTGGGTTTTTTGTTTGTTGCTTTTGTTTGTTCATCCCTATTTGGAAAAGTTGTGTCCTTTGAATGCAGTTGACAAATATGCATCATATAACTGATAACATTACATGTTGATAGTTTATATTCCAGTCTTTTAACTTTGCATTTCTTTGTCATTAGTAGTTTTTATATAGAGGATGCTGGGAAAGAATAGACAGTTCAACATGGAGAACTGGCAACTTATTTTACAGTCTCTGTGTATTCCATGTTCTGTTTGTTTGTTAAAAATACTAAAATAAACTTTCAGTGTTCTCCACTCTTATTAACATTGTCACGATAGCTGTAAGAGAGGGAGAAATTGTTCTCTGGTGGAAATGTTATAAAACAATTTCAGACTAACTTGTAAATTCAGACCGTTTATGATGACTGTGTAGAATACAAATTGTCTTTCAGATTTATAAGCCTGGCAGTTGGAAAAGAACAGCTTGTAAACTGAAATTCTGATTTGGAAAACATGGAGATGAAATAAATATGGAACCTGAAATAACATTGTTAGTTAGTTTTCAGACTGTAACTGTTCTTTGATCCTCCCTACTTTTTCCTATTTTGTGCAATGTTCTCTGTTGCATTGCAGTAATGTGTCTACAGTGCCACAGAAGCATGAAGTATTTTACAAACATTTTAGACACAAATTGTTACTCTGAGGATCTTGCAAATAGCTCTTAACAATTAATTTGTTTTGAAAGATTTATTGTGAAGAATTTGATTAAAATCCAAATGTCAAAGAACATGTGAATATATATTAACAGATGTGCATGATTTTTATTTTGTGCCTTGTTCATGCTGAATATCTAAATGATAGAAGTAAATTCTAGCAGGATTCTTTGGAACTTGTATCACTTATTTTTTTTCCTTTAATCTCCAGTTTTTAATTGGAGCAAAGAACAAACATCTGAACAGATTTATCAAAGAAAAGATATGTAATTCTTTTAAATTAAGTTCTAAATTAAGTAATGATGTGCTAATCAGTTCTTTAGCAGTAATAAGGATTTTCTATCATTAAATGTTGGAGACCAAGCTCTCAGGAGACTAAATGTTCTGTGTATGCTAGACATAAGACTTGACAGAAACTCAGCACAAAATGACTGGCATACATCGTATGGACCTAAATGTAGGACAACATAGTGTCTCAAGAACAGTCCTGAAGCTAGATAGGGAATTTTTTCAATTGATCAGATATTTTTAGCTAGGTGGGATTGAGTTTTTTCTGGGAAAGGAGTTCCAGCTAGATAATGGTTTCTTGAATAGTCTATTAGTTATTTAATGCCTATTGAACATGGCAACCACCATTGTCAAATCTCATATTTTGTTCTGTTCTGTCATGGCACGTGTGGTAATGCCTGCTTTCGAAGGTCAACTAAAGCATTGAAATTCTGTCCCTGTATCTTCCATCTACTCTTCATCTGCTGCACGGCTGAGTGGTTGGAACTAGATAATCTTTAAAGTCCCTTCCAACCCAAACCATTCTATGATTCTGAGCCCCATGGAGCTCCTTTCTACTTCTTCAATCCTCTGACGTTTGCTTCTGGTTTTTACTGAGCTGTTTAGGGATAACACATACAGAATTCTAAATGTGTGAGATGCTAATGTTTTCCTTGTAAACATAGCTCCTAAACATAGAAGTACATATTTGAAGTGTGATATTTGAGGCCAATTAATTTTCTGATTTTTTTTTTTTTTTCTGTGATGTTACATTTTTTTCATTGGGCTCAATAGTAAAATGTTACACTTTTCATTTGAATTGAATTACATAAGAATAAGAATTTGTTTAGAAACTGGTTTATCCAGGAGGACCTACATCTTTGCTTGTAAACAAACATAGTTATTTGGGATGGTATTGTCACTGTTTACATTTCTTTTCTAGGCCTTTATCAGACGCTGTTTAGCATACCGAAAAGAGGATAGATTTGATGTCCACCAGCTGGCTAATGATCCTTATCTTCTCCCTCATATGAGGAGATCAAATTCTTCAGGAAACTTGCATATGACTGGGCTAGCAGCATCCCCTACACCACCTACTTCAAGCATTATTTCATACTGAAATTTCTCCAGCTGAGGAATGGCATGATACCTTTGTGTTGTTTCGAGATGCAGACTTGAGCTTGAAAGCATTTGAGTGTTTTTACACAGGACAAGTTTGATAACTGTGTTTTCAGACTGAAGTCCTCCTACATAGCGTCATTTGTATGATTGGAATGGATCATGGACTGTGAATAAATGTACCCTTCTGAGAAATACCATTAAACATTGAAGGATGACACTGCCTGTTAGACGCTAGCAGGTATACTGTGTTTGAGACTGAAGAAAAGGTTTTTAGTTTTTTCTGGGGAACATTGTAAATAATCTTTTTAATACTTAAAGTACATTTGGTTGATACTGGAAAGTTGGAACATGAAGGGTAGTTTTTCATTATTTTAAAGAAAAAGGGTAGTGAGCAAATTTGAAAACACAGAAAAAATACTGTGCCTGGTTATAAACTAAACAAACTGCCATCTTTCCAAGACATTGATCTTTTAAAACCAAAGTAAAGACTGTGAGACGGTCAAAGATATGTTCTGTATCAGATTCCTCAGATAAAATTGTAGTATTTTATTTGGCAACTCAGGCTTGTACCTCCAAAAATGTGGCGGTGTTTCACTGAATTTAGATTGAAAGGGTGATACGGAATTCCTGGTACTTATTTCTCAAATAGATTGCTAATTTTGAAATCTGCTCAATTTTCTAAAAATACTATACTTGCTGTGGTATTGAAACTTGTGAAACTTTCCAGGCTTCTGATAAAAGCAAGCAACAGTATGAAACCAAATGAAAACAGGTCATGTATAATGTTCTATGCAGGAATAATGATAAATTCCCTTCTAGCTCTATTGTAAATTGTTGTACAGATGTCACATTTTCCGTTAAATTTCAGCAATTTATTCCTGTACAAATGTTTAAAGTATGGCTTTTTCTAATTGGATATTGTATTTTTTTTAAGTCTCCCTCAAGGCGCTTTTAATTGCTGCTAAATGACGTTGCTTTTACTTTTGCAAAAGAATCAAATGACCTCCTTAAGGTGCAAGTCAACTGTATGTTATAGAGAGATTAAGAATAGGTAATTCATTAACAATCAAGGCATGCAAAACAGATCTGTGTTGGCAATATACAGTACAGTTCAAGTCAGTTTATTGCGTTCTCAACCTGCAGAGCGCATTGATACTAGATGTAGAAGTTGCTCACGGTTATTCTCTTATTTCTGGAAGTTCCTATCAACAAGGTAATGTTTCTTGTGGCTTGTACAGATATTTTAAAATGTGAAACATTTTTTAACTGCCTTGTATGGTAGAAACTTACTTTTCAGAACATTGTATCTCTCTCCCGTTCACTGTTCTTTATACTATCCCATTCTTGATGCTGAATACCTATATGTAATTTTGTCCATGTTGCAGAAAAAGGAGGCTGTATTACCACAGGTTTTCATTTAGTATTGTACAGTTAAACTGTTGCTCTCGTTTCTGATGTTGCAAGCCATTTTGTTTTCATTGTATATAAAGAAACATTAACTGTCTCTTTAAGATGCTGCTGAAATTGTAGAGAATGTAGCCAAAACAGTAATAAACAATGACAGTTGAAATTTCAAGGGTTTTGATGTGTGTTTTTGCATTTCAACTAAGGGCAAATCAGGTAACCGTATCACTTGGCTACACTTAGCTATTTAAAACAAGCTTTCTTTAATTACAAACAAAAGGTCAATAATAGAATAATTAAAGTAACATTGGAGGTGAAAGGGGAGGATTCCATGAAGCTTAAAACTTCTGTGGTAATGAAGTAACCAAAACATGATTTCACTGAATAGACCTCACAGAAACAACTTTTAAGTATTTCAACAGGTCCTTCCAGAATTCTTTAACCATGGAATAAAATTCTCTCATAGAATAAAATTAGACTCAAATAGTGACTCTTTCTGCCTTTATATTACACCAGGGTTCTGGGACTGCATCCTTTTCACCCTCTGCAGCATGAGACCAAGTGGAAGGTTCAAGGATAATGTGCCGTAACTGTAGGCTCATGGTGGATTTCATTCCTTCTTAATCTGCATGTGTCAATATCAGAAGTTAAATTGAAGAATGTTTTGCCTAAGGAAAAGATGTAGCATTGTGTTAACTGTTTTTATTTATCTGGAGTGTTATTGTGGTTAACCCTAGTAAAGAGAAGTTTGGCAATATATTAGCGAGCTACTTAACTGGAAATTTTACATCTACCTGAAAATGAGGGTTTATGCATTGCATTAATTACATACAGACATGTTTTTCCTCTTGTTAGCATCTGGAAATAGGCTGTTGTGGCTGAATATATGACAGTTACTCCAGCTTTTCAAATACACATTTCTGAAACCTGAACACTCGCTTTAAACAAAGTTCATATAGAAACACATGAAAGAAGAGAAGAGTCACCATCTCATTCTTTGAATCAAAGTTGTGAGATTTTTACCTTCAATACACGCAGTTGTGTTTGTGTTAGCATCTTACGGTACTGTTAGTGAAAAGTTTGTATCCCCACATGGAATCATTCTGCAGCCACAAGAAAACATCTGAGTTGGTGTGTTTGGTGCCTGATAGTCAGCAATTGGTGCTTGTGATGGAAGTACCTTGAGGCCAAGTCTAGAAGCCGGATTACTGCTGCTCGTGGAGGAATGCTGATCCACTCCTAGGTAATTTATGCATCAGTTGTTCAGTCTGTATTTCATGCACTTTTTACTAATTTCATCACACTTCATCCATCACTAGTTATCCTAAGCTCTCTTCTCATTTAGCAGCAGATAGACAAAAGGAATGAAGTTAAACTTCATCAGGCAGTTTTTAATGAACCTCGGAAATAAAAGGCTTCCTTTACGCTAAATTCATAAATACTTTAAGATTTCAGCATTTACTGGAAGGTAGTAAAATAATGTATTGCTGTATAACTTAAAGAAACCCTACACATGAAACAGAAGTGACTGTAAGAAAAGTTTTGCCCTTTTAACTGTGATTATGGTTCTACAAGTCACTGCAGCCAGACTAAACAATAGTAGGCTTGTTTCTGGAAAGCAACTGTGTTTTCGCACTATTTTGTTTGTATTTGTACTGAAGTTGTTCAGATTTCAGTGTGGAACATTGTTTACCCTTAACTTGATCTATGCTGGTTGATAGATACCGTTTTCATGGAGACTAGTTAATATTTTAATTTTCTAATAAGTGCTTTTAACAGTCAAGAAGACTGGAAGGGCATCACATTGCTGGCCAGCTGCCCAAGTGCTATTGACCGCACACACTGTGGCTATGAGCAAACCCCTGCATAATTAGGGAGGCTTTCAAAAGCCCACAAAGCCGCAAGCCCTCTCGGTATGCGTGTCACGGGTGCACAAGGTGCCGAGCCGCTGCCGAGGAGTGCTCCGTGCCACTGGGACCCTGCGTGGCCGGGGCTGCCGATGAGAGCCTAAGCAGGTGACTGGCTAAGGCATGTTTTAAATTAAGAAAGCCCTAGAAAGTAAAACATGCCCTGCTCCAGCCTTGACATCTTCCCCAACAGGAGGAAACCCCAGGTCTGAGGCAGGGCCACCAGCCCGGCTGGGCCTGTCTTCCCCAGCCCGCAGCTCTCCCAGCAGGTCGGACGTGGCATATCCAGTTTGGGGAGCGGATGCAGGTCCCCAGCAGTGCTGCTGCTCCAGTTTTGCTCTGGATTTCAGCTCTGCTGGGGCTGAAGCTGCTCCTGTCACAGCACAGAGGAGCTGCGGCAGCTGGGAGGCTGCCGCAGGTGGGCGGGGGGCAGCCAGCCCTGCCCCTCCTTACCTGCCGCCATGTTTTCTGCAGAGGGCTGGAATGATGAGGGATACCACTGGGGTGGAGGGGGCTCTGGGACGTTTATTTCTCTTCAAGAGCCCCCAGGACTTGCTGGTTTTCTCCAGAAGTGGGAGATTGCATGGGGAAAGGGGACTGGGGAGACCAGTCTGGCGGGGGGCCTGGGCAGGGTGTTGGGGCAGGGACGGCATCAAAATTTGGAGGCAGAGTGGCAAGAGAGTCTCCTGATTCCTGTGTCTAAAGCACTTCAGTCTCACAATTTCTGTTGCATTTTTTTAAAATAGTTTTTATACGTATCAACTCCTGTCAGAGGGAGGGCCCTAGTCTCACAGGTCAGGGGTGCCTGGCAGAACAGACTGACAGTGTTTCGCCATCGTGGTCTCACCACATGCCCGCCAGCCTGCCATGTCTGTCTGCCGCCATGTCACCAAGGCCAGGGCACCGTCATTTCCACAGCCACAGCGTGATCCTGCCATGGGCTTTGGGGTGTAAATACCTCTCCTGAGGCCTGGAGCATACCTGGCTCCAGGCAGCCATGAACTGTAGAGTTGGGGTCTGCATTGCCTTTGTAGGAAAGGAAAGACTGCAAACGTTTTCAGAGACATAATGAATAATCCCGCAATTTCGTGTTTCTGTGACTACAGATTGATCATAGCCTAATAAGATAAAGAGCTCCCCCCAAGTCACCAACCTGGGTACCTGGAGTTCCATGCCTGCCACATGAGGCTGATGTGTTTCCAGGTGCCCTTTCCACAAACAAAACAGGTTTTACTTGGTCCTCAATGCTTACTGGGCAAGAGTCCCTGAAAAACTTTCTAGTCTCTTCCAGTACCCAAGTTTGTCTTGAGTTTACTTACATCCTGACAAATTTTTCCACCTTATTCTTAAAGATGCCCATCAGTGGAGGCTGCATTACTTATCGTAGAATCAATCATAGAGTGGTTTGGGTTGGAAAGGGCCTTAAAGATCATCAAGTTCCAACCCCCCTGCCATGGACAGCAATACCCTCCACTAGACCTGGTTGCTCAAAGCCTCATCCAGCCTGGCCTTGAACATCTCCAGGGATGGGGCATCCACAGCTTCTCTGGGCAACCTGTTCCAGTGTCTCACTACCTTCGCAGTAAAAAATTTCTTACTAATATCTAATCTAAATCTACCCTCTTTCACCTTAAAACTGATACTCCTTGTCCTATCACTATACTCCCTGATAAAGAGTGCCTCCCCATCTCTCCTGCAGGCCCTCTTTAAGTACTGGAAGGCTGCTCTAAGGTCTCCCTGGAGCCTTCTCTTCTCCAGGCTGAATGACACCAACTCTCTCAGCTTTTCCTCATATGGGAGGTGTTCCAGGCCTCTGATCTTTTTTGTGGCACTCCTCTGGACCTGCTTCAACAGATCTATGTCTTTCCTGTGCCGAGGACTCCAGAGCTGGACGCAGTGCTCCGGGTGGGTTCTCATGATGAGTGGAGTAGAGCAGGAGAATCACTTCCCTTGACCTGCTGGTCATGCTTTGATGTAGCCCAGTGGGCTGCAAGCGCACAGTGCCGGGTCTTGTTAAATGTCTCATCCAAGCAATCTGCTCCAGTTTTTGCTAGCATCCTGTCTTTCTTGCTGCTTATTAAGCTTCTTATTTCGAGTCCTATGCACTATATGTATGAAGAACAGTTCCCTGCCACGTGTAGTGCATGAGCCTTGCTTTCTGTGCAGCCTCCATGTATTTTATTTTGAACTTGATGTGTGCTTCTTGAGTATCCTTTGGAGTTAAGATTATTATCCTCTGAACAAGTGAGGTTCTTGCATTATTTAACTCAGATATTCAACTCCTAATAGAATGTTAGGGAAACTCTGTTGAAGAAATTAATTTTTTCTATATTGCTCTTAGTAATTGAGTCACCTTGCTATCTTTTCATTGTGCTGTGTTTCCCAAGCCAGTAAAATTCTGTGCATAAATCAAGCAAAATGCTTTCTCTAGAAATTTCATTTTGTATCTAGTGTCTCTAGAGCTAATCAGGTATCATTAAGAAATTACATACTGTTTGAATTTCAGAATCCGCTTGTGCAAATCTGTGAGTATCTTCCGTGCATCGTTAAAACACGCACAAGGACTTTCTGTTTAAAAAATGATGGAGATCAAAATCACATTTGCTATATCCTCAGAGGATGTGCTACCATCAGACCAGCAGGTCAGCTAGCAAAGTAAGGTGTTTTCTTGTTCTTGTGTGGAAGCTATGCCGTGGTATTCAGCAGAGCACAAGTCTGCAGCCCAGTGAAACAAGTGATTCCTGGGAAGAGAATGCCCTGTGCTCAGTTCTGTTTCTGTAGTTTGGCAGTTGTGCTTTCAGTGTAAGAAACATATAATGTCCCTGGACATCACTCTTGTGTTTGCTGTTACTCTTGGGAAACCTGTTTAGGCATGCACAGGCTTCAAATCAGTTTTACAGGTAGCCCAGGGTTGTGGCTTCTTTGTACTTTTAGTACTGATGCACATGAAGGTGATGTAATTGCAGCCTTCACTGAGACTGGAAGAACAGTCCCTAGCGGAGTAATGGACTTCAGTAAGGTCTGGGAGTGTCTATAGCTCAAAGAGGTGTGAGCATGATCCAGGGCCTCAGTGCTTAGAAGTGCCTGTCAGTACCTTGGCGAATCAATATCTTAGTTTATTTTTTATGTTGAAGTTCTGAAGTATTTATAGTTCAGGACAGAAGGAAAGAAGTCTTTATGCCCTCTCAAAGCAGCTTCTTCTAAATATTGGTCACTAATAGAGAACTATGATAGTTTAAAAAATCAACTGTATGCAGCTTTATAAAAGGCAATATGTTAAATACATTGGCTATAAGTACAAGCATAAGGTGGGGGTTTTTTTAATTATTCTAGTTGAAGGGATACATCTACAAGTTCATGGCTTGTATATAATATATGCAACTATGATATTTCAGATTGTAGCACTCCTAGGTAGGATCTGGCAATCCTATTACCTAAATGCCTTTTAACCTAAATTTCCACTGCAATGGAGCTTGTGGAGGAGACCCTGTGATGCTTAGATATTCGATTGAGCTTGTGGATTAAAAAGATAAATACAGACAGAACATGAAAACAGAAACTTGAAAGAAGTTTGTTGTAGAAGACAGCTCCTATGGTGTGCAGCTGGGTGTCATGCAGCGATACACTAGGCAGCTGAAAGGTGAAGGTGGCTTTGGGGTGACAGTGTGTGTGTCTCCACTTGCTCAGCAGTACTGAGGCAGTGGCACTGCTTCTATGCACGTCTCAGCATGCAGGGAAGTGGTGCTCAGGACTGGGAGGTAGGCAGTGAAGCAGAAGCAGAGCAAATATATCTACAGCTTTTCTTCAGGTCTATATCCCAAAATCTCAGTTGGTTTATCAGACAGTAGTTACAGTGATTTTGTGTGTGTGTTTGTATTTAAATGAAGACCAGGATATCCTTCTTTTCTGTGCACTTCAGCCTTTCCCCAGCCTTCCTGAACCATATCAGCCTTCACTGTTTGGTGATATTGTGAGCGTGTTGGAAGTCTTTAGTTAAAGGAAGCTGTAATATTGCAGTCTCGCGTCCTCTGCCACTGTGCATATGTGTAACCAGGGCAGCAGAGGGTCCAGTTATGGAGACTGTATGTTGAAGTAGAGTCTATATCCCCCTCATGGCTTTCCTTCCCGCCCAGCTGTGCTGATATGTGTGATACTGATAACCAGTCTTGTGCCCTCTTCCCTTCCTCAGAGCTGTGCACAGGCCTTTTCCCTCCTGGGGGAGGAAAGGCAAGTATGTGATTTTTCCCAGTTGACAACTGTGCTACCTTTAGACCCACCACCCCTTATTTGGACTCAAGTAAGAGACAGTGTGGGGTCCATCAGACCCCAGCTTTTGTAAGGTCTCAAACATATCAGGAGATTCAAGTGCCTCTTCCAGCCCTCAGACATTGGCCTTGCAACTTCTAGAATAGCTGGGCTGCTGCTGCGACCTGGAGTGCTCCATCATGTCACCGTGCAGCTATATCCCATGAGGTGTGGACGACACATTCCTGGAATGTGCGGTGGTTGGCAATTGGATGGATAGCAGAGGTTCCTGTAAGAATCAGTGTAATAGGGAGGTGATGTGGGCAGGCCCCTGAGGAATACTGTCTGAATACACAGGGATGTATTTTGGAGCATGAGCACTTCCCTATTCATATCCCACTAATGCATCCAGAAAAGAGTTCTCAATGTTGTGAATGCACGACAAAGACACAAGAGATGGTTTCTTGCATCTGAACGTGTTGGGTCACGCTCATGACTTTAGCAGGCCTGGAAGGAAAGCTGGAAAAGGGAAGGGACTCCATGTTAGCACTGGTGAGAGCTTTGCAGGACAAGAGCACCAAGAACTGTGCTGCTTTGTGCCTGTGTGAGCAGATCCAGTAGATTTTTGCTTGCCTTCGTTGGTAGAACAGCAGTTTCCACTAAAAACGATGGGACTAGCAAGGACTTAAGTCAAAGAAGTAAAACATGTTACCCTGTGCTCCCAGATTTCTATCTTGTGCCCTTGAGCTGAGCATGACAGAGGAATGGGACCTGCCAAATGGTCGCATACATGGAGCTGACTTAGTGAGAAGTGACATCTTCTTTCCTTCTCCTAAGTTTGTCCCTCTGAACAGCCCCATGAAGAGTTATTGCACAGCTTTTTGCATTTGCATAATGGAAAACTTCTTAATGACAAAAATAATCGCCCTAAGTAGTGCACAAATTGTTCTTTTCAGGCTTGCAGCTGTGGCTCAGTGGCAGCTGGCAGAGCTCTCATCACTGATTCAAGCACTGGAATACCTTCTCTGCATGTCCTTCTATTGCAAAACCAGGTAAGTAACGTGTTAGTTGGCAAACTACACATGAGCATTTGCCCATAGTGAATTTGGAGCATCTTATTCCATTGTTTAAATGTCAATTCACGTACATTTATATGATACCACAAAATCCTCACGTTCCTTTAAGGCTACATCAGACTGCATCAGATGCTGAGCCTGATCTCATAAATCATCTTCTTAAAGCTGTCATATGTCAGGATAGTTTTATTACTGAGCCCAAACACATTCCAATTTAACAAATTAGTGTATCATAAAGGTTATTGTCCTATCACCCAATTAACAAAAGCTGTACAGATAAAGGAGCAGAATTACTCCTCTCTCAGCCTTTATCATCTGTCAGAATTCCTGTGATTTAATTAACTTCATCCTTTTCCACTTATATTAATACCTTAATATATTGGTAAAATGAAAACTTTAATATACAGGTAACAAGTTAAACAAAACATGGTCCTAATGGTGACAACTGTAAAGACTGTTTTTTCCTCCTTATCTCAGAGACCACTGAGAGGAATTCAGCTGAACTACGTTGAGATAGCTTTTCTATTTTGGGGCATACTTTGATGTCCTCTGTTAACATCAGGCAGCAATGTGAAGGCCTTTTTTTTTTTTTTTTTTTTTTCCAGTAAGTCAGGTCATTTTTTTCTCCTTTTGAGTTTTGCAAAGGATTTTGCTAGTTTTGTGCTAAGGAGCAACACAGGGCACAGAGATCATGGGGAAAAGCCAATATGAGCCATTCCTACTTGAAAATGGGGAAAAGCAAGCAGGAGCCAGCTAGGTAGGGCTCCAGATGAATGGTGTGACTGAGATGACACTTCAGCTGTGCTCCCTTAGGTAACTTGCTGTATGTCCAGAACACTTTCAGAATCAGCCACCGTGCACTGGGCAGATGTAAGGTGAATTGCTTTAATAGCTAGTGGCAAAGTTTTACATTGTGTCTCATATTCAGAGATACAGAAAGGAAGCCCAAGGAACAAGGGAAAACATTGTGGTGCCTGACCCATCACAACTTCATAAGCAGCACTTCTCATAAATGGGCCTCGGCCCAAAATCAGGGAAATGCATCAAAACTTGGCTTGCCACTGGAGATCTGGATCGGACATCCTTGCCAGCAGCCCAGGGCAGAAGGAAGCACACAGTTTCCCAACGACCACTAGATGGCAAAGCCAGGTGCTGCTAAACACCTACTTTACCTGTTTGCATCACACACTGGCATGACACAGAGCTTGGTCATAGCAATAGCAGAGCAGCAGATGCTGTGAATGAGCGGTTCAGGACTGCTCATCCCTCTGGGATATTGGACCAAGGCTTCACTGTCTCCTGCAGGCAGAGGATTTAAATACTAATGACACTAATTTTCCTAGAAATTGGCATGGGGTATAAGTATTTGCTAGCATTCCGCTGTACTTGGCTAGCTATCAATTCAACAAATACTAAGAGAAAACGGTTTCTCTTACAGCTTACGTAAAGCAGGGAGGAATAACTTGTAACAAAGGGTGGGGGAAAACTTACCTGTTTATACAATCCATCTGACTTGGAGCAAGAGTCTTGAAAGAAGAATCAAAGCTTCCGGAGTGAAGCTTGACTACTGTTTGGAGTTCAAGGCAGTACTGAGTTGCAACGTTTGTGAAAGGGATCTGTAAAAGAATTTAACAATTCTGAATTTTGTCTCCTCAATTTTTGTGTTAAGCCCTAGCCTGTTATTAAGAAACTTCAGACTTTTAGATGCTCAAGTACTGTAATGATGAATCTATAAAACGCATTGATAACTAATGGTTTGAAGCAAGATTCACACAATATATTTATAATTAAAGATGGCTAGAAATATTGTAATCCAGCTCTTCTTTTCTCTGCTCTGGACTTTATTCTTATTAGTGCCATTCTTGCCATTTGAAATGACCCAATCACAACCCAGAAGCCTTTTAAAATATCATTTTATCATTTGAAGTTACACATTTCCTTGTGATGGTCACTGCTTACAATTTCTAACATGTTATTCATAGGACATTGTGCTGATAAAGGTGAATTAATGACAGGAGGCAGTTCTAAACTAATTTCTAATATGGTGAAAGAACTAGTGATTGCTGCTACAATATATGATCTGCAAGAGAGTTTTTCACTTAAAAATATAATGTAGTAGTTACTAATCTTAATAGCATGGCTGGTGTGTTTTAGGGCAATTAAATATCCTTTTACCAATAAGGATTTTGTTGTATTTTTGTCCCAATACAAATATTTAATGTTAAAATTATCTGAGTGCTTCATATAAGTTGATTCCATTAGGGTGTGGTTTTATGTTAGAAGTTTCTCTCTTAATAGATAAAATATTGGTTTGCACTCATTTGTGTGTCTGGAGGGGAAAATGCTACTTCATACCTATTGGACTAAAGTCACAAAAGGTGTCAGAGTCGTGATGCTCTTGGTCTTGGTCCCAAGTTTAATACCACTCAGTTTTACATTCCCAGCTGAAGGTGTGCGGTTTGCCGTCAGTATAAGCTAGCCCAGAGCTCATCTCTGAGCCCTTCACACCCACAGCCTCCCTTGCCTCCAGACCAAGGACCACGCAGTGGAGTGGTCGGTCTCTTCAGCCAGCGGGCCTGGGTGAAAATGCAACGCTCTTTTCAGCTGGGTCACTTCTCAGCCAGGACAGAGCGCTGACCCAAGGTCCCAAGCAGCCACACCCCTGTGGGCACCAGCACTGGGAACGGGTGTGAGCACCCATGGATATGGGGAACAGCGGAGAGACACTTCTGGAAACAGCAGCATCTTAACTTGGCAGAGGACAGGGCTTCACTTTCAGCTCAGGCTGCTCCATTGCCTGGCTGTGTGGAGAAGAGGGGCTTCCCCAGAGGCAGGCTTACCCTCAGAGCTGGGCTTTGGTGTGCTGGCTTTCCCTCAGGAGGAGCACTCTTACTGGGGGCAATAGGCTGGCTACCCTACCAGTGTTCTCAAATGTTCATTGTGTGGACATTCTTTCCCTCCACAGTTGCACAAATAACTTCCTTCTCCAGGCATGATCCAACAGTGTGCTGTATCCAGCTGAAACGACAGGGGGAAATTCAGACACAATGCAATAAAGCAACTGGAATTTGTTTGTCATAAACCCCAAAGGCATGTTCTCATTAAAGCAACGAGTTGTATCCAGCAGTTATGTTCTTTCATGTTTGCATTACACCCCTCTAAACCGCCAGAGATTAGAGTCTGCTTTCAGTGTTGTCTGCAGATCTCTGCTCAGTTTGACAGGGAGGAAACTTTTCAGCCAGGGCTAGGAACAAAGCGTGTTCCTCCACAAGACAGCTATTAATCCTACCCTTGCGGGTGGCATGCTAGTTTCATTCACTGACCAGAATCAGTCATCTTAAGAGGAGGGCAAGGGGGTGAGGAGAGATTATCTCTCACCTGACAGACAGCAAACAGCAGAGATGTTCTGCAGCAGCCGGAAAAGCCAGTAGGACATGTAGGAAACCTCCCCCTGAGAGTCAGTACCATTTCCCCCAGGGCCCTCAGGTAGCTGGTTAATTTAGTGTTTCTTTTGTTCCAACACACAAATTCTTGATCAAGCCAATGCTTTTTTAGCATATGAGAGAGACCTAGCACGCTGCCCATGCTGGTCTGTGCTGTCTGCTGAGAGATTACAAAGAACCAAAATTTCTAAGAAACAACAATCACAGGAGCCATCACAGTGAGCTGGGTGCTACCAGCATTTAAGTGCTTAACGCCATCTCGGGGTAATTAGAGAGTAGGAGTTACAAAAACTCACCATCTTTTTTAAGCATTCCCTGACTAAACTAATGTAGGAAGAACCTGGTGTTCTAATTGTGCCATATCCCATGGGCATAAAAGTGGTTATTCCTGTAGGTCCTGCATGAATTCAAGAATCCCAAGCTCATATCTAATACTGCATCCATGTTCACTATCCTTTGGACACCCAAAGCCGAGCCTCAGACATCTCTGCGCATTGTGACTAAGCGATTACATCCGTTCTTGGCAGATACGTATTAATCCAGGACACAAATGTAAAACGTTTTCTTAAGTGCAATAAACTTGTAGTTTTGAGGGTAGTAAAATTCTCACTCAAGAAATAGTCTTTAGATGCGGTTAGCATAATTACTAGTATTTCTGAGTCAAACAAAACGACTGATAAAGGATTAGCAAAGACTGGTGCCATGCTAGGCAGCATGTTTGCATCCACTGTGCTTTTAGAAAAGCTGATGATGTTTTGGAAATCTATGTCTTCTTAGACGGGTCTTAACGTTGAATTTCTAACCAGGCTTGGAAGGGGAAAAGGGTGTTTGCTTCTCTCCTCCCCACTGAATCACCCCATTTCCTCCTTTTAGCATTGGCTGGTGCAGAAATGCCTGTTTAAAACTTACCTTTCTCAAACTGGAGAGGTTCCCTCACTGATGTTTTGGACAGCTACATTGTACATGGTCTAAGAGTAGGCTTCCTCTTGGTGAGCTGAGAACTCTCTCTGGGGGCATTTTTCTTCAGGGAGGGAGGGAGTGGGTCTCCTCTCTTTCTCAGCTCAAACCCTTGGTAGAAGAGCCAGACTTATGGGGGCTTTCTAGAATCCTGCTAAAATCTACTAGTAACTGGACTGAGTCAAACAGTTAGAAATAATAGTTGTTACCAGGTTTGTAGTGATAAACTACAAAAGGTTAAAGTTAGTCCCAAGAAGGATGGATTGGGTCAAGTGCTTGACTGAGACTGGGGAGATGAAACTCAAATTCCTGCAAACTTTGATGCTTTGCATTTAAAGAGATAGACAGATAGATAGACAGACACATAACATTAATACATACACACATGCATATTGAAAATATACTGCCTCTGCCTTTTTAAGAGTATAGGACCCTGTAGCAGGGACTGTCTCCATGTGTTCACACAGACCCAGCACAGGAGGCTGGGACATCAGCTGAGAACTCACAGCAATGCAAAGCAAACATAAGCCATTCCTTAACCAACATTTTTCATTTCTAAGGGGTGAAGTGACAGCATCTTCTTTATTTATGACTCAAGCAGACAGATCCTTGAAACTGTTCATCTTACAGGAGAAAGAAGTATTAGATATGGAGAGGATTACAATAGTGGAGGCAAACACTTGCCCTTGTGAATTCTTATGAACTATATTTAGAATTTAAATCCAAGCATAATTAAACAGTACTAATGAGACAGATGGACTTATCTTCATTTGGCATATAATTGGTATCACTGATTTCCTCATTCAGTTTTTCCTAGTTTTAAAGCCTTCTTCCTCCAGTGAGATTTGATGGCAAAAGTTACCCTGCAGAGAGAAAGTGTCTGGCTTGGATCTTAAATTCAGCTGGAAGCCTTTTAAGGGATGCAGCTTTCTTGATAGCATCAATAACTGACAGCGAAGACACCTGTGAATGTGTAGCCAACAGTCAAGCAAGCCACTCTTTTTTTTGCAGTGTACCCTTGAAAAAAAAGCCATTTCACACAGTATTACAAAGACTATAATGAAGAAGATGAGCTCACCCCTTACTCCCAGTGAGGGAAACAAAACACGGTGAGTACCTGAAGAGAGCCTACAGGAAAGCTGGAGAGAGGCTTTTTACAAGGGCATGTAGTGATAGGACGAGGGGTAATGGTTTTAAGCTCAAAGAGGGTAGATTTAGGTTAGATATTAAGAAGAAATTTTTTCACTGTGAGGGTGGTGAGGCACTGGCACAGGGTGCCCAGAGAAGTTTTGGATGCCCCATCCCTGGAGGTGTTCAAGGCCAGGCTGGATGAGGCTTTGAGCAACCTGGTCTAGTGGCAGGCATCCCTGCCCATGGCAGGAGGGCTGGAACTACATGATCTTTAGAGTCCTTTCCAAATTAAACCAGTCTGTGATTCTACAGTTCTGTGATCTGTTGCTACAAACTGCAGCAAAGTCAGCTGTTTCCTAAGAGGTGGCACAATAATGACCATGACTCTGTACACATCAGTGCTGCCATACATGTCAGGGTGCTTGTGGTTACCTGCTGACAAGGGTGCTCAGAAGCATCATTCACTTAAGACTTTGCTGTGCTCATATCCTAGTGAGAGTGCTTGCAGCCAGCTGGGATCTGTTCTCAGTGACTGCCTGTAGAATAAAGATTCTCCAAACCCTCCTCCCTCTGAAGGGACCACCACTAAATAACTGCCCGTCCACCCACTGAGCCAAACCAGTTCAAAGGTGAGCTCTGCTTGATACAAAAAGGGTAGAGCGAGATGAATCCCACAAAACAGTGAATGTTTTTCATCTTACTCCAGTAATTCAGCGCAGGCTTATTCTTTGGGTTGTTTAACCCAAGACTTTGTTTTGTCCTTTTCTGGAAGGGGATTTGAACACTTCCCTGCTAAGACTGTTATGCAGATTAATATGAGACATAGGTATTATTATAAGCGTTTGGTCTGAAGTTCACTTTGCTCAGTTTCACTGGACCTCTCTGACCCTATCACCTGTAGTAAATACCCCTCTCTCTTTTTAAGGCTGACTATTTTTACCACTTAGGGCTCTCTTGCTGTTCTAGGAGGTGAGACTTGAAACTGTCCTTCCCCTTCATCACTGCCTAACTGAGCTCTTCAGTCAGCCCACTGCCTACTCATTCATAGGCAATAATACTGGTTTCAACTTACCAGGGGAACAGATCATTTTAGAAGCTGTTCTGCACCCCCAAATACATCTTCAGCTGCTTATATATTTCACAGTCTGGCATGTCTGCTCATGCTGCTTTTTCACATTAGTAGTCTAAGTGTTCAAGCACTTAACACTGTCTTGTGGTTGAACAGTAATGAGAAATACTATTGGTAACCAGAACTGAGAGCAGCATCAAGTACCGCTGCTCCACAACCACTTGTCCCTTGAGCCGAGCTGAATAGATGTCCTTTTTCAAAAGCAAGATTTCTCTGACTGAGCTGTGAAACAGAGGTCCTGGCTGGCTACGGCCATGAAAAATCCCATGGCTCTTGACGTATCAGTGACTGAAGTCTTATCAAATTTGAAAAGTCTGTCATTGCCTTCTGCTGCCTTAACCATAATTTTCAATTATATTCCTTTTAAACCATCTTAGCTTAACTGCTGGGGAGTCCCACTGTTAGGATTAAACAGATGTTTTATTTCCTGCCAAAGGTGGGTGACATAACAATCACAAGCTCTGCCTCATTGGCTGCCATGTGGTCTGGAAAGGCGCCATATGCCCAGCGCTCGGAGACTGCTGCAGACAGGAGGCTGGGGGCATTATTTATTATTTGCATAGTCAATTTAAATACTGTCTTTCTTTCAGAAAGCACATTTCTAGTCTTTATAAGGAGATGTGTACAGGACCCATCAAACACCCTCCTCTACCGAAGTGCACCTGCTCTTTAAACAGCCAAGGCCCCCCTTGCATGGCCCACAAGGCTACAAGCAAAGACCTTGCACTTGAAACTGCACTGTGCTCCTGAGCTGTTCTCAGCATCACAGCCAGTCACAGAGGTTGTTCAAGTTCGGCCCTGTGTGCGATAACAGCAGCTTTCCATTACTCTTAATCCCTCTGAAGAGAGCACTGTGCCTCTCCTCCAGCAGGCAACAGGTGCGAGTGCGCGTGAGCTGCTCGTGGCCGACCTGCCTCTTGAAAACCACTGCTGTGCCTCCACAGTGATGGGATGTGGTGTCTCGGGTGTCGGGCACAGGGCAGAGTCTGTGGGTGCTCTGTCCCACCAGCTAACTCATGATCCTCCCTTGGGCCAGCCCGCATCTTCCACTGAAGCCGCAGAGCTCCAAGGTGGACACAGGCTGCAGCTGGAGGGGGGCTACCAGGGTGTGCAGAGTGCACCAGGCAGGGGATGTGGGTGCCGACTTCTCCTTTCTTGGAAGGTCCAAGAAGAGGTAGTTCAAAAAGCATGGGCACGTCCTGCGGGAGGATGGCAGATGAGGAGTCCCTAGGCAAGAGGTGACAGTAGGACCCCCTCTGCTCTCTCGAGCAGCCAAGCAGAGTGACAAATGCAGTGATTAGTAAAGAGAAAGCCGTCTGTCTTCTGTCCTTTAACAGCTCTCTTTCAGCATTTCTCTTCCAATACACCACAAGAAATCTCCCCATGTTTTTAGCAACCGTTTCCAGCCTTTCGGAATGATACCACAAGGCTCCATCTAGAAATGACATGGGGAGTAAGGTGGAGAGAGCAAAAGGGGACGAATCTGACAGAGTGGACAAGAATGTGAGATGCCTTCAGGCCTTATCCTGAAATATTACTTCTGTAGTGCAGGATATGGCAGCAGCCACCAAGGCAGCAAGTCCCTCAGAGAAGGGGCTGGTAATGTACTTATTGAGGGATGGTGTTGAGCTGTTGAAGGCTGAAGGTTGTACGCTGACAGGCAGATATTGAGAAGACAGGATTCAAGGCTGACGCAAGTACTTCTGCAAGTTGTTGAGAGACTCCAGAGCAGATTATGCCTATGCTTAACTCCAGCAGTGTGAATCTGCCAGGTAAGGATGCCCAAGCAAGTACAAGTGATGTACGACAGTTTCCAGGGAATGTTTGAAAAATATTTTGTTAAATTCTCAGTGTTTCACTCCAAATTCTTCCAAGTCTTCCTCCTTTATGATGTGCACTTTCAGGCTAAAAATATTCAGAACACAGGGTAGTCCAGAAGAATGTTATTTTTGTTATTTTTTTTTGCAGTTAGGAATGAAAAAGGTCAAGAAGGGGGTAGGTAAGTTCATTTTCATTATTAAATAGATAGTGCCCAGAGATCAAGAGTGGTTTTTCTTTTTTGTTGTTGTTTTTGTCTTCTCTCTGAACAGGTGTTACTGGTAAGATGGGTAAGAAATCTGTTTAAAAAAAAAAAGGTAACCTTGAAACAAAAGGTAATTGTTTTAAAAATTCAGCCATTTACAGTGCCCAGCATATTATTTTGCAATACACAGTCTTCCAGTTGGTTTCTATTTTCTTAGCAGTTGCTCTCTAAAAGGATTTTACCCAAGTACTGTTTATATGTACAAAAACATCGCCTATTGTCAGACTTCTGAGCCTTAGTAAAATAGTGCCAGTGCCTGGGACCACGGTTTCTCTGTTCCCTGTTTCATGTGAACACAAAATCACCTGAGGGCATAAAGAAGGTTGTGAAATAGCTTCTCATATCTTTTCTTACAGTTCTAGCTTTTAGCATTATAGTTGATAAAACTTGATTGATGCCTACTAATTGTTAATACTCAGCTGCTGTTCATAAAAATTTAATTTTTTGTTTCCAGGTTCTAATTAAATAAGTTCCACTATTTCTCTGAACTGGCTTCAGTTCCCAGAGCCTTTCTTTAAACTGTTTAAGCATTTCCTGATGGTATGTGCCAATCCAGGCACATGGTATGTGCACCGCTCCAAGTCCATACAATGGGTACTCAGAAACACTGGGATGGGAGGTTTGAAATCTTCAGGGTTTTTTTTTTAAAGATTACTGTTTTGAAGACTCAAAAACCAGAATTTCATGGAAAATCAGCTTGAAGGATAAGGGCGAGGTGGCAGCAAACTGGTCACTGCTAAGTCTTAGCTACCCGAACTGTCTGTATGCTTTCTCTCACTCCCTCCAGGGTGAAGAACTGGAAGCTATTTCTGTTGTGCCAGGTGAGAATGTAGTGGTGTTGGCTGAGGATTTGTTGTTTGTCACTACTGTTCATTTAGGAGCAAGAACAGTGAAATGAGCCGTTTATTCATGAAAGCTGCCAGCAGAGGATGTTGGCTGATAATTGTGAGGGCTGGGAAGAGATGTCTTCAGGGAGCAGGATCTGGGCAGTGCTATTATGTCCTTTCTGCACATCAGAACGTCCAGATGAGTCAACCCTCAGCAAACCCCATTACATCCAGGGGCCCTTGTAGAACATAAAGCTCATAGCTCTGCATTGCTTTTGCTAATTTTATGATCTTTTATTGCAGGATTTTCTTACATAACTAGCAAACCTATGTCAACTACGGGCTTTGCCGCTTGAGTTCATCACTCATTTTCCTTTTCTTAGCTTCTGTTGGGGTTTCATAGCACACCTAAGCTGCAAGGGCCATGAACAAAGTACATGAATATGCAACCACTTGGTGTCAGAGTAAACAACTCTCAAACAAGAGGACTGTTATTAAAGTAGGTTGTTTGTTGGCAGAAGTGGCTTTCACTGTTGCCATGTGTTGCCCAAGGTGAGCCTGACCTCTGTGGTCACTGAAGCTCTCTGGTGGGTGAGCTGAGCAATGCTGGAATGCAGCTTTTAAGATGGAGAAGCTGTGAACCTAATACAGGAAACAGTTTAGAGAGAGAGAAAATACTACATTGCACAACTAAGGGTGAAACATACTTTTTGATCCTCTAGGATAAATGTTCCAAGGCTGAGACTGTGATTATTTGATACGGCCATAGTCAGCTTGTCAGTGCAGAGTACTAATGTTTGAAGCAAAATTCTGCCTTTCCAGGTGCAAGGAGGAACAGTGGAAAGGCAGGCGTGTGGCTGATGGACAGAGACGGGACTGCATGTTCCTGCTGTGAGTGAGGAACATAACAAAACCATGCGCCCCACCTAATCCTTCTCAGTCGGAGCAGGTCTCCACATGCCAGGTCTGTGGCCTTTGAACTCTTAAGTCTTGATGCAGTTTCACATGCCAAGTATGCCATAGCACAAAAAAACAGCACTTTGGTATTGCAACTGAAATAACATGCAAAGGCTGTTCATAAGAAACGCCAGTCATACACCCAAGTGAAATTCTGATTTGCCAGATGCACCCTGGCAACATAGCGTATCCACAAGGCCTAAGGATAAACACAAATTGAGGCTTCCAGAAAAGGATGTGTTTGGTCCTTGCTTGGCTTACTACCTCTCCAGACACCATCCGCAAATCTCTTAGGTGTTCTGTAAAATGGCAGATTACTATGCTTTAACTCTTTCACCAGGGGTGGAACCATTGGAGATTGAGCTGAGCTAAATGAAGTTTTCTGTTTGGTTGGGGCAGTGGGTTATTTGGGTTTGTTTTTTTGAGATGGGTTCTTTCTTATACCTTGAGTGTGCTATGGTAGGTGTTGTCTCCCCATTAGACTACGGGGAAAAAAAAAAAAAGTTTCTACTGCAGATGTTACAGGCAAATCAGTTTGTTTTCAGAGCTCAAAAGTTACTACTAGAAGGCGCAGCACAGTGCAAGACACTGTGTGCTGGGCTGTGCAAATATGTATTAAGCTATTGGCACTGCGGTGAAGATGTACAGAGCAGGACTACAAAGCATGAGTTAGTTATGAACTACAAACACTTAGAAATGAAGAAACACTTTTGCAGTCTGATTCTTGCCTACCATTTCAGGATTCAGCTCTAAAATGAGATGGATTCTATGTGTCTAAGGCCAAGTGATGAACCAAAGAATCTTTGCTTGTTGTCTGGGGCGGGGCGGGGACACACCTCCATGGCAGGGAGTGAGTGTGGATACATTTATTTGACTAGTGCAGACAAAGCCTGTATATAATTGAGGAAGACAGGGCGCCACAATCAGACATCACTGATCCTTATCCTGCCCCCTTTGACTTAATTTCATAATCAGCACTTACATCACTGAGAGGTTGGAAATATTACCCAGGCCTCTCCTTCAGCATTACGGTATCTCAAACGAGTCCCTGCCTGTAAGGAGCTGATTTCTTCAAAACAAACTTTCACCCTGCCCTGTGGTTAGCATGACTGAAGTCAGCAAACTGCCAGCAAAATGCTGGAATTTAGAAATAGCTTTAAGCTCAGCCCATTTCTGCCTTCAAAATCAGTTGGATTTACAGTTATCTATGATTCTTTAAAGACCCATCATCATTCAGCATCCAGCTGGCATCCATTTGACTACTGTTGCTGCTGGAGCGGGCGGGAACCAACAAACCACCCTGGTTGCTGAGCCCCAGCCGTTGAATTCAGCAAAAAGAAACCCTCGCACGCCCTCGCGTGGGCCCGCACAGCTACTTTCTCGACCTTGCGGCCTGAGCAACTGTTTCCTGGAGCAGCAGCAGAACCTCAGGCTCCAGGAAACAGTTGCTCAGGCTGCGAGGTCAATGCAGGAGCACGGACAAAGCATGCAAACCGCAGCTCTTCAGTGTGTGCTCACGGTTCCTTGAGCAGAGCTGTAGAGGCAGCCCTGCAGCCACAAGCCTATGTACCACTGAACGCCCCTGTCCCGAGAGCAGCCTTTGGTGGAGCAGGAAAATACCTTTCTCCTTTTATAGTACCACACACTGGTCAACAGGTCTTAACCCTGTGCAAGGCTGGGGATGTTAGTGGTACATCTGTCTTCCTGTCTGCTGTCAGTAGTTGTTAACTCCATGTGTCAATGTTTTAAACACAGGTGATTACTTATTTGTAACTGTTCATTAGCAGCTGAACCCATGAACTCATTGAAACAAGGTTACATTGGCTGTCAGTCCCTTGGTGTATCTTAAGGCCTTATCCCTCCTTACTCTCTTTTTTGGGGAAAAATAAGCCATTAAGAGACCCTTGCCCGAAGTGATTAAGGTACAACTTCATTAAATCTAATTGAGGGAATTAAAAAACAGGGACAGAGTGCAGTAATAAGACTTCAAGATCCTTCCTTCTATTTTAAGGGGTAAATTCTTCTTAACGTTTATGACTTCTTAGCTGTGAGATTACAGCTTAAATTCTGCACCACCGAATCATCTCCCAGTTTGAAGTCATGTTGTCTTTAGCAGAACTGCTGCTGGTTACACTTAAATACAGCCTTACTTCTACTGCTCTCATACCTATCAAAAGGCTGGATGTATAAACTCAGCAACAAGGGACCTTAAAATAACTAAAAGAAGTGGATGACTTCAGACTAAGCATCTTATTTTGTCTGCTACTAGAGACAACCGCACAACACCTACAGAAGTCTGCAGCATGCTGTTGGAAAGCATAGAGACATGCTAGCTAACTTCAGCTGTGACTCCAAAGGACACTGTGCCATACTGTAAGAACAAAAACAAACTACCCAAGGATTCTAGTTCAACACATCTGATTACAATCAGCAATTGCTCTAAATTGGTATGTAACAAACCTTCTGTTTCTGCTGTTCTTGGGTTAGATAAGGAAAACAATAATGATAAGGACTCTAGCTGTGGAAGCATGTAAGGAAGTTAAAGGAAAGACAATTACACCTGGGAGGCTTTATGAAGCTCCATATTAATGTACCTTGTATACAGCAAACAAAAGAGGGAACATCCTTCTTCTCATGCCAAGGTTTAATTCTGAGGTATGTGACAGTGGATTTACAAAGGTAAATCAAAAATACATTCTGAGAAACAGTGAGCCCCCTACTTAACAAGGCAGAGGGATTTCACACTCTAAGCAGCTGGGAAAATAAACCACTCACAGTGTGAAAAAAGTATTTGAGAGCTGGCTTTGAGACAGGCTTTTGACACAACAGGTGATGAGGAAATGTGCAGCAATGGGGCAGAGGAAAGACAAACAAGTGATAAAGATGAGACAGAAAAACAGCTATTAGATAAGGCTTCCACTTGAACTAATTCTTTGAGACATGATGACCAGCAGTGAGATGCAACTACAACCAGGCACACTGCATGGCTGAAGGGATTATGTCACTGTTGAGACAGACTTCAACTCCAGCCTGCTGATGATATGGCTGAAGTTTGCACATGCTTGTAGCGAACAAGTATAAATGAAATCCCAGTAGTATGGGACTGGAGTAGTACAGAAGAGTTTTCCACAACTGTACCTGATAACAGGAGTGAAGACTGGAGTACAGCGCACAAACCAGTTTATAGAAGTGTATATTAATCTACAATTTTAATCCTGAACATCAATTAAAAAAGCCAAGTATGAATAATATGCAGGCAGATTTTATGACTCATTGCTGCAATGGATCTAACAGCTAGTGCTGATCCTGGCTGCTATTAGGAAGTCTGGTGTTCCTTCTTGGATCCATTCCTCTGGAGGGGAGCCCTTTCACAGATCTGTGCTAGAGAGCTGAGCTAAACACAGTTAAATGTGAGATTAAGCATTAAACAAATAAACATGCTATTTTGTCACACAAAGGATAAAATTCCAGGAATTTATTGCTGTATGTATGCTTAATCCATTAATTTGTCTTACAGTAGTCATGAAATGCCAAATTGTGTGCTACATTTAACATTTCCTGTATTCCCTTCCAAATGCCATTTTACAGTGGGCGTACGAAACAACGCAGCAGCAGTCACAAAACATGGCTTGAGCATCTCTCAAGAGCTTAAAAATAAAGACTTGTGTACAAGCTGAATAACAAGATGTCAGCTAACAGGTCACTCAGCAACTTTAGAAATAGAAATACCTTTAGGTGGAAGTTTCGGAGTGTTAAAATTTACAACTCAGACTAAACATTCTCATCCCCACTGTAGTAACAAGATACCTGCAAAGAACAAGAACTATGGTACGTAAATGTCATACGCAAGAACCGCTTCATTTCTACCAGAAGCAAAAATTGCTAATTATAAGCAAGGACAGGCCTAGCAGGCTAAGGCTGTCAGCCTATATTAAAAACATATACCTCCAACTTTGGCAGTAGAATTCTATTTACCATTTTGACTTTTTTTTTTTTTTTTATTACATACAAGTACTCTTCCTCCCCTCCCACCACACACACTTTATAAACCCCCTTTTATTTTTATTATACCTCCATATTATTTACAGGACTCCTAAAGATTAAGTACAAACTAGTATGAAATTAATGATAGTTTGCTCTTCAAATACGTATCCCACGGCTAAATAAATACCAAGCCAATCCAACAGAGTGATCTGGAGTTATGATTCAGAAGCTTGTATATCTGTGACTCCAGATGTTTTCTCATTAACTGTAGAGGATTCACTTGATCTGTCAACAATAGTTGCCTTAGAAGTTGGGGCAGTGCTATCCAAAGTGAGTGCAGAGGTCTGTTCTACATTTCCAGTAGTGCCAGGGTCGATGGAAAAGCTTCCGGCTTGAGTAACAGAAGGAAGCAAATCTGTAGGCACTGTAGATGCCTCTGTGACCAAAGGAAGCAGAGGAACACATTTGGGTGGCATTGATAGAGGTGTTATTCCCATTAGGTTCAGAGGTGGTAAGGAGGGAAGGGATGGCAAACCTAAAGAGAAAAAAAAAAAAAAAAAAGGCAGTGAGCTGCTGCATACCACAGACAGATCTGGAGAGATTATCTGTTTGCTTAAAATTTTTACCTTCCCTAATCTCCTATTTATTCTTGGAGAGGAGGAAGCTTTTTGAACTTGGTGTGAGCACAATATACGTGCAGCACTGACTCAGCAGGCCAGTTTCAACGCTGATACTTTTCAGATTTCTTAACTGAAGAATCAGAATAAATTCAAGCTTGCTTCTACCCTACCAGAGGACCGGGTATTTAATGCACTAATACCAATTATTAGATTTTTCTGGCATTCACTGGAACTGCCAGAAACAAGAAGTTAACAAGAACCTTATTCCATGTAAGCTTCCAGCTTCTTTTTGCTTGTTCCATGTGCAGCTTCAGCAGTTTTGTCTTATTCAAAACCATAAATCTACTATTAGTTCATACTTTTGGCATTCAATCAGGATGCTTCCATCTCATCTAGCATACAAGGAAACACCTCATTTTCTTTTACCCATAAAACTATATACTTTCATTCTTGGCACAATCTCTTTTGAGATCATAAATCAAGTAAAATAAGATGAAACAACTAAATACAAACACGGGTTTAAAATTAGTTTATCTAAAGACACATTCCTTGTCTACCTAAACTGGGCACTACTCTCAACTCCCATCTCAGGCAAACATTCAGTTTATCCTCTTCAGGACTCCACCAGATGGCTCTAAATGAGAGTGTCAAGGATCATCAAGGAGAGAGTCACTATTATAGTGTTTCAGTTTGCAGAAGCACATACCAGGCTGTATGATTTCTGGAACGATGTGCGGTGCAGGTAGATTAAGTTTCGACAGATCAGTCAGGTTGGGAAGCCCTGCTGGTAATGGCATCAGACCTAAGGGAAGAGTGGAAAAGGTACAGCTGAAAACTTAAAATTGTTTTTTTCCTAATTGTTGCTGAGATCTAATTGATCATTTAAAGTTATTTTATGTTGTTTTACATCTTGATTATATTTTTTATATATAAGAATGCAAATTCACCTGAGTTTCAGCTTTTAAATCGCACAGTGAAAATGGATACCTATTGCAGTAAATCCAGACTAGCAAATACATAATCCCAACCTTTCATATTTTTCTGAGGAAAGTAGAATCTTATTTCAAGGAATTAGCAGGTTTGCATTCTGAGTTCAGCTTTTAACAAAGGTAGTTATTTCATTGCAGGACTGTACCAGAAGCCCTCCAGTCCTAATTTGAATGTCAGAAGACAATAATAGGATGAAATACATAGTATTTCTGATCTCTGACATCAATTACTCTATTATTAGTCTTTTCTAATCAGTTCGTAACTGGTGTTAAACACAAAAATATATAGAAAAGGCATGACAAAGTAACCTTCAAAGTCAGGAAGGACTGGAAATAGAAGAGGAACATATGATGAACACAATATATACTTTTCCATCACTGTTTGCTATGGAACATCTTTCCACTCCTAAATTTCCTGTCTTAGAAGAGCTGCATTGCTGGGACGAGGGTCTATTCCTACTTTGTGTTTATCTCAGAGAAGGCTAATTCTGAAAAAAACTGTTGATATTACAGTAATGAGATGGAGAGAAGTCTTAAAGCAAGACACTGTACACAGATTTTTATTAAAAACACATTGTCTTTACCTACCTGTGAATTCATTAGCCACAAAGGCTGACAATCTGACTGAAAGAGCTTTTATCTCAGCTACAAACAAATTTGTCTTGAACTTTTTCTAAAGTCTGAAAAAAGCTGAACTTCACACAAATTCACTCAAATTTGAAACCTCGTGTATATTTAATACTTACAGTTTCACTACTAGGGCCATGAAAAGGGCATGAAATGTTCTAATAGCTTTCAAAAAAGAAACTATACTATTCTGAGAACAAGGTGAAAGGAAAATTCGTATTTGCAGATTTTGGGGAAGGAGTGGATAGAGGGCAGGAGAAGAAGAGGACATCAACAGAAGCTGAACTTCGTAGTAGTTTGCTGTTTTATCTAAGCAGTGCAAGTTCTCTGCCCTTCTACGCACACACTTAGCTCTACTATACTTTTTTTCTATGTTAGAGATCATACCTCCAAGCATTACTTAAAGCTTTTGGATACATTTTTAGCTACTTGTCTCATAGCACAAAAAACTCCTTCAATGTTTTGGAATGCACAACTGAGTCCTGTACCAGTGCACCAATCACATTGTAAAATCCTACATGACCGTCATCTCACCCACTGTGAATAATTCTGGAATGCTAGTGCTTGAAACGTTCATTACTATCAGGAAATAATGCACATGACTTTGTAGACTCTTACTTTTGTTATACCAGTTTAAATTACTAAATAATTCAGAAAGAGTACACACAATTCTGTATTGTTAGCCCCCTAGTTACACTAGGAAGAATGATCAAGCTGAGTATTAAAAAGGGATTTCCTAAAATGAAGGTTTTAATGGGTGAAATTGGCAAGATGCATCTTTTCATATCTTTCTTCTGTCACAACTTCCACATGTGAAGGACAAACCAGAAACTGAAGTTATTTGCAGGATTTTGCAACATACAATTTTTGAAGTATGGAAAGTAATAAAACTCAACTCAACTCAAGAAATGTTGCAAAAAGCAAAGCTAATACCTTCCTGAAAAATCCTGAATGATGCATCCATTGTGCAGGGGGCCCTAAAAGGTAAATGACTGTAAACTTTGTTACCAACTCAGCCCTCTGTGCTACAGATAGGCTGTGAACATGCCGTAAAAAAAATTCTTAACATTGTACAGGTTATATAGAGTTCTTTAACATGGAATGTATAAATTGTCCGAAGTTATACACGCCCACCCCTCAAAAAACGGTAGAAAAGACAGCTCTCTTCCCTTGCTCCCTTAAGACTTTCGTTTCAAAAATGTTTTAAGCAATTTTACCTACTCACCTGGTAATGTAGTTGCTGGGCTAACTGGTGGCACAGAGGTAAGGGACTGACTTACTTGTGGTGGTAATAATGGAACTGTTGGAACACCTGGTGGAGTATACAATAAAACAAAATTAATTTTAAACATACAACACTTCAGTTCCCTTCCTCAAGGAGTACAAATAAATAATTGCTTACAGAAGAATTACTATTTGCCTTAACCATAAAACATTGATGAATAAAATCAGTATTCTAAATAATATGCATGGTATTTCTGATAGAAGTTGTTTGCAATTCTTTTGGGAGCAAGCAGGGCACAATTGTAGTACTCCAGCCTTTGCTGTTGAGAACAGTTTGAGAAAATTTTATTCCCTCTTCTGCCTTCTATTAAATTGATAGAAACATCTGAATGCAAAAAAGTAATAAATCCCATGCATTTCAGAAGTTAGTTACTTCCATACTAACCTGTACTGAGAACGCTACTGACAGTAGTTGAAGGTGAACTAATAGAAAGTCCTGAAAGACTCTGTTCAAGGCCTGCTGACCCAGGGGGTAATGTGGCTGCGGGACTAACTGATGACAGCTGAACCTTATTAAAAGGGAAAAAAAAAGTTACATCATTACAGTTTGTTTCCACAAGAACCAATAGAAGCAGAAAAGCAATATAACATCATAATCCATTTTTACCAAGCCAAAGAAGTGACTAGAACTTACCTCTGTGAAGCCATCTTTGAGGGGACTGAGAGATGCGCTAGGCAACTGTCCTGGGAGAGAAATTTTCTTTCCCTCTTCAAATGGGCGTGTAGGTATCCTATGCAAATATCCATAACCAATGCCACATCCTAGGCTTTTAAAATATGAACATTTAAAAATCAGCAAAGTGACTTTACAACTACAGACTCCACAGCAAACAATGCACGAATGACTCAAGATACCAACAAGTTTCAAGATACGTTCTGTACAACTTTTCCCTCCCCCACCAAATGATGCCTCATTTTCTATGGAGAAATAATATGAGACAACTGAAAGGAAACTCTGTAGCTTTTGACAATGAACATTTAGCACAAAATAAATTTCACTGTTATTTAAACCAAACAGCTATATCAGGTATGCAGCTTGGAATTCAACTCACAGTTGTTATCTGCAGTCCTCTTCTGGCTACTGCACAATACTTTAAGAATACACTACAGCCTAATAACTATTTGAAGTCTAACGCAGAAAGCAACCATGGCATTTAGTGCATTTTTGAACCAGCTAATTTACTCCTTCAATACACACCCCCATTAATAACAAAATATGAATTTCAAGTAAATAGATAACTTATAATAGCAGAAATATAACAACACTCTTTTCTTGCCTTTGTAGAAAAGCAAGCAGCTCTTAGGCTAGCGCTATAAGAAAGTTGTCCCGTCCCCCTGTAATACATTGCCTCCTTACCTGCCTTCTCCACCCCAGGCAGAATTTGGAGTAATCACCACTTCCCGACAATTATCTGTGTCTGTGTTGTACACATAAAGTTTTAATGGCTTTGCTTCATGTGTTTCAATAAGGGAAAAGAGATCTTCAGACTGGAAAAGAATAAAAATTAATAAGGGCTTTACTATCCTTATTTTATCATTTGATATTAGAATGATCATCTTCCTACTCCTAACTTCCTGTAACAGAACCTGGAAACTGACACACATTGCAGTTGTTGCAGTAGCGCTGTTTTATCACAAGGCTAACTTTAATAAGTGCTTTACTAGCACAACTCAGCAGACACATGGCACAACCCAGCCTTCAAATCTGCTATTTGAAATGTTAATATTAGAGTACAAAAAAAGTTTCTGATTTAATTAAGATATTTAAGAGCAGTTTTTATTTACAGAATTAAAATACAAAGAAGATGCACCATGTCAGAGCTCCTTCCTCTCTGCATTAACTTACTTCCATTAGCACTGAACAGAGACAGAGCTGGGGATATCTCAAACTGCCCTGGTACAATTTTTTTAATTTTAAAAAACCTCAAAATCTTATTTTTATATACTTACCTCATTCATGACAGTATCTGCTCCAATGATATAGTCACTATGAGGTCTCAGTCCAGCTAACGCAGCAGGAGAATTTGGTTCCACTTCCTAGTTTTAAGATGGAAAATTACAGGGTGTAGCAGAACAATTACATGTGCACTTCACACAAGTTTTGAGTCAGACAAACTGATCAAGTTTTCACCACAATTAGTAGAACAGTGACTGAACTAGTGAAACAGTGGTTAGATGACAGTCTCTTTTGACACTGCTACAAGGAGCTCTGAGTATTGTACAAAGCCACTGATTTAAATACAAGATTTTATAATATACTCAGAGGCATACAGTTCTAGTTCAAAAGTCTTTCCAAACCCAAAATCAATGAAGAGAAACCAGACCAATTTGATCTCATGGCTTGTGTACTCCCTTGCAAGTTACTTTTCAGTAAAAAAAGGTTTAACAGTAAGCAACAGTAACAAAAATATTTGGAAGTCTATACATACCAAAACATGCCATACGTTTTCATTGGCTCCATCAAAGCTGCAGAAACGAATGCTCACACCCAGCAGGCCCTGTCCTCCCCACATGCTGCTGGGGGTAACTGACGTTTCTCTCAGTTCCAGTGTTTTACTACTATACACTAGCATTTTTACAGGTTTTTCAACATTTGCTTTCAACAGGTCCTTGAGAGTGTCATTGTCTTTATTCTGCAAATGTTCAAACAGAGCTTAGTTTAGCATTTAACACAGCAAGCATCCAGTTCTCTAGAACCACTTTCGTATTTCAAAGGTTCTGTGAACATTATGCAGTATCAGAATATGTATCTACAGCTACTTCATAACAAGCTTCCAGTTACTTCACAATTCTAGAACACAACTCCAGTGAAAACCTGGGATTTCACAGTAAGAGGTCAGGCTTTCCTAACATGAAATCAATTGAATCAATTAAATCTGTGATACGATGTGCCTTGCAGCTTTTCAGAGGTTTTCTGGCATCCAGTTGTACTGGTGAAAAAGCTTACCCACAACTGTTCTTTTCCATTGCTACGATGGTTTGTTGTGTCACTACAACTCTGCTTGAAAACTTTCTCCCATGATTCCTGCCCAGCTAACAGCTTTGACAACAGGTCTTTCAATCAACCTGTTTTGCTGAAATGAGTTTGCAAGTTCTCACACAGGCAGTGTTACAGACAACTAGGGGGGCACTAAGACAAGCAGCTAGCAGTGGATCAGTAGGTAGCACTATCTTCTGCTGGTGCAGATGTCTGCAGGGATCACATCTGTCTGTATCCTTACTCTCCAGCTAAATTTTTGATAGAATTATAACTACAGGGTGAAGGAAATTAATTTCTGATACAGTTAGGCTTTCTCATTTTAAACTAAGGAGAAATATTGTATATACATTTAAATAAAACAAACGCACTGGTTTGCCTATAAGATTCTCAACACATTGTTTATATTCAGAGCTATAAATTAGCAACACACTTACCAATCTTGAACCATTAATGGACACGATAAAATCAAAGAATGGCTCCAATCCAGCTCTATGCCCCGGTGAGTTTTCTTGTACCTAACAAAGTTAAGCAAGAATTTAGTAAAAGTGTACCAGATTCGTAGATTAGAATTATATTTCTACTTGTGCAAACCATAGTTCTAGAAGCTACTGATGTTTGTATGCATGATTTGAAATGTTTAAATATAATCTTTGGGACCAAAAAACTCCCTCCCTTAAAAAAACCACACCCAAACACTTAAAAAGAATCAGTAATTTATAAATTATTGAGGAATGACATAACATTAGCCATTCCCTGGGACAAGCACTGCTTAACAGCTACTGCAAATAAACTGGAGATATTAATTTCAGTAAAGGAGATTATGGTCAAAGGACAAGCTTAATGAATTCTGAAAAAGCTGGTTAAAAACCAGTATCTTTCCATAGAAGTACCAACATTGGACCTTGCTTTTTATCTTATGCTTACTAGAGGAAAAGGAGAGTCACATTGGTGTAAGCATGGGTTGTTATCTCATGACTAAACATCACCTGTTGACATTCTTGAGACACAGAGGGCATCTGTACAACCAACAGTTCATTCACATACCAACGAGCTGCAAGAAAAGGGGCATGTGCAATTTTGCAGCCAGGGAAGCTCAAATAATTCAACCACTCCACTAGGACAAGGCCTGAGTATTGGGTACACATTGCTCCCAGAAGCTTAAGTATGCTTTTAATTCCAAATGGAGTAACTAAGAGACATTTTGCCAGTGTTGTTTTTCACTATTACATGAATTGCTGACAGACAGAAGCAACTCCAATATGGCTATCAGTTTTTTCCCTACAGCCTTTGGAGCAAATTATATCTTTATTTGTAAGCTGATTCATTTTACCTGCTGTTTTTTTCTTTTATGTGCTACATTCATCTTCCAAACAGACTTAAAAAGCATTACCCTTTACAGTGTGGTTTCTCATATTATGTGTTATTCCATCTGACAGAACTGGCACAAATCTGCTAGGTTGTTCAATACCGGTCTGATTCTCCAGGAACTGAGTTTTCTTAATATGGCTCATCTAGAACAAAATATTCTGATATGGAAAAAAAAATAAGCTTGATTACTACTGAAACTGTCCTCTAAGAGTCTATTTATCCCTGCCTGACACATTCAAAAAAATCAGAGCTCACAAAACCACTCAGATTACCTGTCAGTAGCTTTCTGCAACAAATGCAGAAGCTTAGAATGTTACTGTTGCATAACCTAAACACTCATTAAAGAAAAAATACTCTGGAATCAGTAGTTCCAGAGTCACATCACACACACTGATTCAGTCCAAGATTTGTAAAGCAGCAAGAAAGTATGAAACCAACATTATCCCAAAGTAATAAAAATTACTGAGGCAGCAATAACATCCCCAAACCCAATATTTATCATTTCTAACTGGAACTTGAAGTATGTCTACACAAGTGTCTCTTCAAGATGCTTGCATGCTCCTTGGAAATAATTTCCTGCAACTAGGGGTACAGATATTCTCCCTCTGACAAGTATTAACTGTATGGAACCAGAGCTCTCAATCACCAAAGTAACTTGCACTCCCGCTAACTAGATCCAAACTACTGCCTCCGTGTTACTTACTCAATCTATTGGTTCAAGATGCCTCTCGCCAAGAATGAGATCAGGTAGCAAGCTGGGCACCAGGTAATAAGGTAAAAGTACAAGCTAAGCTCCACGTAGCAGACCCTCTGACACTACCTGCATAGACACTCCTGGGCACATTGTGGATGTTGCTCTGACACTAGCAGACTGTTCCTAGAGCTCATTTTTAACTTGAGATATTAAAACTTTCAATAATGTAGAGCTACCTCAGAACAGCCCCCACAAGCAGAAATTTTAGCTTATGGGAAAAGCCACAGAGAGGCTAAGATACACTATACGAACTATTCTTCTCAAATGTAGAAAGCATTTACCTACTAAGTTGGGTACTCAAGGCCTTCCTGACAAAGAAATGTTAAACAGGTTCATGAAAGTAGTATTAAAGAACTCTGGTTTCCTACAGACATGCTCTGTAACTGCACTCTCAGGCTTGAAGTTTCTCTGGTAATTAAGTCATTCAAAACACCCTCTCCTCTGACATGGTTTTTCTAGCAGCTAATGTAGGATGAGCTTCTGCTTTTTGTTGCTCTTCCCTTGGTTTAGGGAAGTGATGTGAAGATACTGCAATAGCCTCTCTGTATCTCTCATTCCACCACAAATTGCATGTGACATCTAAGAAATTACATTTTGTGGTTTTTTATGAGCCTGACATAAATGCTTTATACCAAAATGAAATCAGCTGATGTTTTCAGAAGTTATTGGTAAAACAAGAATTTTAAAGACAGAACATGTCTTTCTAAACCGCATCATTAAAAACCAGTAAACCCAGCAAACTGATAGATTTACTCAGATAACACATCAGACTGTTAGGACTGGATACATGCCATGGCCTTTAAAATTATGAAGAGCCAGACTTACAGCTGCAAAAGCAGTCCTAACATGGTCCACTCTTTATTCAGATATTTTCCTCCACTTCCAAATGAACATCTTAAAAAAAAAACAAAACAAAACTCCCACACCCTGACACAACATCCCTCCCCCACAATCTCATAGTTTACATCCTGAACACTGTGAACCAACAACAACCAGTATTCAACAAGGTAATCTTTTCAAATGGGAATGAGTACCTACAATAAATGAGAATTACTATGTTCAGCATCCATCAGTGTCAAGCTCGCTGACACCTGGGATGTATAGATTTGGTATTCTAAGTAAATTATTTATAGTCTGCCCCAAACTGATGATGGGACTGCAAGTTTCCAAGTTCTGAACGATTAGTTTGCAGAAAGTATCTTCAGATGTTGAACACCTTCCCCCCAATCCATCACAATCCTGAACATGTCTGCATGGTTCATTTCTAAGTGGGCATGTAAAAACTACCAGGAAGGTGTATCTAAAAGAAATCAAGCTCTTATAGTTGCATCAATCTTACACGAACCTCAGAAGCATGTAGCTGTGTCCCTTCTGTCATCACATTTCCTCCTGCTGCCACGCACAGGTTCAGCCACTAAAATCCTCCTATTTCCCCAGCCTGTCTGGGCCTGATGTCACTGATGGAAAAGCACTTTATGCCTGGCAGTCCCAGAAACACCAAGTTCATCCCACATGAAAAGCCTCCTCCTTAAAGAAGCAGCAGACTCAGCCCTGCACAACAATGACACTGACCCCATACAGTTTTTATGTCATACCACCTTATTTTCAGCAAGCTACCTCCACAATTCACCACCACCACCCAGTGCCAAATGCACAAGACAGCTTTCTGCTCAGAGCTCTGTGCCCATGGTTCTCTTCCAGGAACTACAGCAACAAAGAATAACCAGAGACCTGAGGGAAGACAAGGGCACAAAACCCTTCTCATTAGTGATGGAAATAGGTTCCATGTATACACACAAACTCCAGGCCTCCTGAGCCATCTGGCTTTGTGCAGCCTCACTGTATGCCCCAAGCAGGTATTCAGTAACGTGCCTCTGTAATCGAACAGGGACTGAGAAATAACCAAGTAATACCATTTACAACAGATGCCAGCGCAGGTAAGATACCATTCATGGCAGCTCGGGAACCCTAATTCCCTCAAATCCAGCTGGTATTTTAGACATATAAGTTACAGACACCTGTGGGTAAATGTGGAATAGACTACCTGGAGAAATGGTGAAACTGCCACCACCGGAGCTTTTTAAGAGGAAGCAAAGAAAACCTCTATCAAGAATGCTGAACGTAAGAAGGCAGAAAAGGGCTGCATGACCCTTTCAGCCTCGTACAACGCTCCAGGACTTCAGTTTCTCACCAAGACGACAGCACTCAGACAGCAGAGCTGCTGAGCACACAGATTACACAGTAATTATTTCACTTTTAGTTTACTGTTAAGAATTAAACAAGGTTTCAATGTCAAGACACTAATTTTAATCTGCATTACTAAAAAGATTTCTTTTTTGGTAAATACATGAAGTTTCTCTTTGCTCAACACCTTTCCCAACACTACCACTCTGCCTACACAGTATATATTGTACATTACACACTATATCATAAGGCTGCTCAGCAACACAAATTGGTCACAAATTTAAGCCCCAAGCGAATAGTGCTACAGTGTACAGAATTAGGAACAGAAACTCTGTTTTTCACAGGCATATGAAGGCTCTCACCAGTTTTGAAAGTCAGATAACTTGTATTACTGTCCACTTAAACTTTCAGAAGCTTAGCTTAGCTTCAAGCACTAAATACACAACTTTCAAGGAGCAGAAAGAAGCTCTGAAGCTTTTTTCCCCCCACATGAGAAATCCTTCCCAAGTAACATTTACTTTATTACCAACAAAATGCTGAAAGAAGTTTTGTTTTGTTTTTTTAGTTCTTCCACTCACTTTGTAATCAGTAATAAAATTTAATTGTGTATAAGCAATTCCTGTTAGGTCTCAGATAATCTATTTCATTTCTGTCAGCTATTTTAACACATTACAGTGTAACTGTATTGAATTTCCTCATGAAACATCCAGTTTTCAAGAGAAAAAGCTTTATAAGCTTTTTTTAAAGAAAATACATAGCATCAAATTTTATTTTGGCACAGAGAATTTAACGTGAGCTTTTAAAATGTGATATATTTTTTAAGGGAGGCTCACATCTTTATGGCATGTTTGTATCTCTACTATAACAAACCAAAGTACTCAAATAGAAGTTCAAAATCTAAACTTTGGGCACGGTTGTTCAACATCTTTTAGGGAGAACAGCATATAACACAGTGGCATACAAACCTCTCGCAGGTAGAAGTTCTTACATCATCTATTACCTGAGGAAAGTGTCAAATCAGTACAACAGTCTGGGCACACTATAGCAGTTTTGCAATGCTGAACAAGAAAGTTATTCCAAATTTTGCTTCATTCTGTTTTGAAAAGCAGATACAAATGCACACCAAGCAACAGAGTCAGACAGTTACTCTAATCAGCCACATAACATATGTTAAAAGAAATGTATGGAGGAGAAAAAGAACTGATGTAGAAAGTTCCTAGAGGTAAATAACGTTGCACGCCACCAGCCTGGAAGGTACTAGACAAAAGAAAGATTTATGAGCACGTTACATGAATCAGTAAATGGAAGTCAAACAGCAGAAGCACATATGATGAATAAAAATGTATTCCAAATACTTGTTTCAAACAAATGACTGATTATTAGGTCTACCTATGAAGAGACTAGGGGAACAAAACAGTTTGTAACTTTCTCTCTCTCTCTTAAAAAAACTTCAAAAAAGGGCTACATTTCAATGTCTAGAAACCCCAACAGTGCAACCCACAGCAACTTTTCCTGTCAAGCACACACATGATGAAATCACTTTCCTTCAACAGCACTTCAGTCCTGGAGCATTCCCATTTCCTGTTACAAGCGCACTGAGAATAAAGCTTATAACGAAAGCAATGATATTGCACTGAATATTAGCAGGAGCTGCCAAAAGGATTTAAGTATCCTGCAGAAATTACATCAGAAATTAATGAGGAAATGTCTTCAGCATTGTTCACTTGCTCCACATATTTCTGCTTCTGTCTGAAGTGACCAGAACAAGACACTTGCTACCAGTTTTGGGGGAGGCAGTGTATACAGTCTAAAAGCCTCATTGTGAGAAACCTGGAACTTGAAACAGTCTCAGTTTGCTCATCCCTCTGGCAACTTCTACTTCACTCCTACAGTCATTCTGAACCATGTAACTCATGTGTTTCACAGTCTTTTAACACATTTTTCATTTATCTGTCCTACCCAAACAAATTATTCCAATAATTGAAAAGGTTTTCTGACATTCCTCTAGTTTTCCAGCAACTAACAAAATCTTAAAGAATAACCTCTACACACTATTTACAGAAGTTTGGCACTATCAGAGAAATCTGACCTTATGCGAATTACATCTGTAACACAAACAGACTACTGCCACTTTCCTTTTGCCATTCTCATTTATCTGATTAAAATACCGAGCTCAGAAAGGAAGTCTACTTTAGAATAAATCGGATGAAAACAGCAGTACTGCTCAACCCCAAGTTCTACCAAAGGTCAGTCCATGCAGACAGACAGAGCATTTGTGTCAAGCTCCTCAAACAGTGTAAGCTAAACACATCTGTCTTTAACAAACTTACTACAGAACACTGACCGCAAAATTAGACTTGGAAAAACTATATAGGAAAACTCTAAGCCTTTGTATGCCACATGCATTTCAATACAAACATTCCAAATTATAACCGTGAAACTTCTGAATTTTTCTCTGCTCTGAATCTACACTCCCAACTACATACAAGCCCTGTCCTAACTTCAGTTAGACTGGGATCGTGATGCAATTTAAGATGCCTGTCCACAGGAAAAAAAAAAAAATTGCTCGTTGTTGTGGCATCTGAAGATATCAGCAAGAAGATAAGGCAGTGAAAAAAAGAGGCATTGGTCTGTGCAAGTGTAAGACAACAGGCAGGTGCTTTCCTTCATCTAATGTAAATACAGCTGTCCTCTCTGAAATCAACTTCTTCAATGTGCACCCACCAATTACATTTCCAAAGACTGGCAATCCAACACTACCACTTCAAGTCATAGCAAAAACATTACAACAAAAAGGTGACTAAATGAAAACAAAAGGTGACAGATTCAAGCAAGATTGCAAGAAAAAAAGAGAACAGATTATACTTAATAAACGAGAGGCATTTCCATTAACTAACGTGCTTTCATCAAACAGTATGAACTGAGGAATCTGACACAAAACTGCAGAGTACTTACTGATTTTACAGCCCTCAAAAGTAAAAAGCACATGATATTTATGCTATAGTATGCCAGAAAAAAAAGTCTGCCGCTTCTACCAAACTGCACAAGTGTTTTTTGTGAGGGGAAAGGAAAAAACAAAATTGATTGTTATATATTAGTTAACATCGGATTGTTATATATTAGTATCATTAAAAGGGAGGAACAAAGACCACCATGAGTTTAGCCTATATGTAAATTTTAAAAGATGAATGTTTGGATTTGATCTGAATGTCAATGTTTGCTTATTAAAAGCATTATACAGCTTTTTTTTTTTTCCACCTGAAAGATGATCTCTGTTCTTTTTTCACCACGGTATTCTACATACAGTAGTAGCTCACTGCGAGCAAGCTACACCAAGTAAGAGAGTACTAGTTCACATGAGCAGACATCTTGTGCTCCTTCACACGTCTAAAACGTGGGGCTAGGTCTAGACACAGACCTGGTTTGAGAAGGTCTGATGCCAACAACAAACTAGCCCAGCACGGTGGCTGCAGGACAGCACTCAGGCTCCAGCTACAGCGGCCCAAGTGCTACGGTGCGGGCACGGCTGTTGGTGACTGCAGCGAAGTCATTGTAACGCCCGGGCCTCAGATTCACGGACACAACCCAGGTACCGTCCTGCTCACTGAACACGAACACGGGCTAAAGGACGGACTTCCAAAAGGCTGCTCACGAGCCCTTTCCCACCGCCCACCAGAATATCGTGCTGCAAACAAAACCAGCATGTCGTGGCCGCGGCTGAGACACACTACGGAGCT
>NW_010097713.1:3088-6512 GCF_000699245.1 Pterocles gutturalis | reverse complement strand
TGGCTGGGTGGGAGGGGGGCCAAGGGGGCACCCAGGCTCACCATGGCCGGCAGCGTCAGGCACTGGTTCCACTGGGGGTTGGCGTTCTTCTCCAGGATCCTCGAGTAGAGCTGGAGGGGTGAGGGGGGGTGAGAAGTCAGTGCCACCCCAGCGCTTGTGAAGCCTCAGGTCCCCAAAACACAGCCTCCATCCCACGGGTGGGGGCTCGGCATCGCCCCTGCAGAGGGGGCTGCTGGGGGATCTCACCCCATTGGGACCACTAGAAAAATCACCCTCTTCCCGCTGGGTTTGCTCAGGATAATGTCCCCAGCCTCTGTCCCCTCCCTGGGCACTGTCCTCAGGGACAGATTTAGGGGCAGGGGAGACCCTCAGCCCTGCGGCGCTGCTGGGCATCGAAAAACAAGCAGCAGCTCGTGGGCTTATTGCTTGGCCAAGGCACCAGAGGGGACTCGGCAGCAAAGGCAGTGGGACAGGGCGCTGCAAAGCCACCAAAGTCACCTCCACGCCCGGGCTGGTCACGGGGGGACATTGGGTGGTGTGGGGACAGCCAGCCGCTCGCTTTGGGCAGCACCAAGAGCAGCACAACCCTCGGCTGCTGCTGCACCATCATCATCCCCTTCCCCCAGTGCTCAGCCTCTCTCCACTCCCATTCTTAGTGCAACAGCACCACGAAGAGCCCGGCGAAGAAATTGCTCCAGTGCAGCCCGGCGTGCCACAGCCAGAAGCGAGCTGGGGCTGGGGACATTGGCTGGGCTGCTCTCAGCCCCCAGTTTTGGGACATTGCAATGCAGCAAGAGATGATGGGGTGCAACAAGGACTGATGGAACCTTTGCAAATGCTTCAGCAAAGCAAAAGACCAAATTTTCCCCATGGCAGGACCAGATTTTCCCCGTGCCAAGACCAAATTTTCCCCGTGACAGCTGCCCTGCTCTGGCCACGCACCGTCTTGCCCGCGAAGCTGACTTCCACGAAAGGATCCACCAGGTTCTTCTTGTTGCTGTCGAAGCCGAAGATCTGCCGGACGTTGTCCATGACGGCGTCGTCCACTGGAAGGAGAAGGAGGTGCTGGAAACTCATGGACCACACGGCGTTCGGATGGTCCCAGCTCTCCATGAGCCAGGTGGGGAGGAGGAGGGTGAAACCAGTTTACACCAGTAAACTCATCTCCCAGTACTTTACAGCTGATGGATATCTGTAAGGTCTTTGGACCAAGGCTCTGGATAGTTTCCAGCAAAGGAAACACTTACTCTGGGGCAAGTCTTCGGCTTTGAAGATTTTCAGGCAGAAGTGAGCCCCCCTCAAGGTGACCCCGGTGGGGCGCAGGAGGTTGCCCTCAATGTCCTCCTTGTCTTCAGAAATTTCCTTCTTCTCCAGCTGCAACAGGACAATAGGAAAACATCACCAAGCTCCCCAAAAGTCCTGAAATGAACAGCAAAACCCCAAAATCCAGCACATTGTTCCCAAAACAGAGAAAGATCAAAGCTGGAGCTTCCCTGGGACCAGGCATGGGGTCTGATGGCCCCGAGCAATACTCACAGGAGCTTCATCCCCAGGCCCCAGCACGAAGAGGCTGACTTTCAGATAGCCCTTGGCCCCCGCAGAGAAGTCCTCCGGGTCGGAGAGTAACAGCCATTTCCTGAGAAAAGCATGTTCTGGGGGGAGAAAAGAGATTGAGACCCATGTGGTGGTCCTCAGAGGTGCAGGGAGATGGCTTCAAGGATGCTGTTGCGTGGGGTTTCTATAATAAATATTATGTTCCTTTTATATGGAATGGAATGGAGGGAGGAGGAGGAGAGGAGGAGGAGAAGAGGAGGAGGAGAGAATTTTCCGTTGGAAGGGACCTAGAATGATCACCTAGTCCAAGTGCCTGACCGCTTCAGGGCTGACCAAAAGTTAACGCATGTTATTGAGGGGTTTGCCTCATAGTTCGGAATTCTTTATGGCTAAAATTACCAAGTTCTTCTCTGCAGTGATGAGGGTAGGAAATTGTCTATAAGCGTTATTTTATCTTCTTTGAGATAAAATAAGAGATAAAAGATAAAACAATGAGCCAGACTCAAGACGAGGTGGGGCTTTCCGCCAGCGCGCTGGTGACACAATGACTCGAAAGCCTCAAGGACGATCGCCTTGGGAAAGGGAAGAGAAAGGGGTGGTGCTGATGGATGCAGGGACACGTCTGGGCTCATGTATGGGGGAGCTGTGATGTGTGGGGGCATTTCTCCAATGTTTGGCCCCAAAAAAAAAAGGTTTCCCAAAGCAACTCCCCCCACCAAGCCATGGGAGGTGACCCTGACCCGGACCCCGACTGCCTGCTGGGCTCACTTGGCTCGGAGTAAATGGTCTCGACGTCCATCTGTGAAATAAAACGAAAAAGAAACACCAACGGTCACCTCGTGGGTCAGTGTGGTGGAAAACGGTGCAGGGAGGAGAGGAGAGAGGGTGGCCTTACCCGAAACTCCCCAATCACCGAGTCTGTCCGGAACGACCGAGAGTCCACAACCTGGGGGAGGAAAATAAGGAAAAATGGTAAATCCAGCCCAAACCCTCCCAGGGTGCAGGACCCCCCGGGTGCCCACCTGGGAAACAGGGGGATGCTTCCCCGGGCACTGCGGGGAGGGGGACAGGGCAGTGGCCCCCCCAGGGGCAGGGCTGCCTTTGGCCGAAGCTCACCGTGATGAAGATGGGCACGTCGAACAGCTCGGCCGGTGACTCGAAGACGTTGAAGAAGAAGGTCTGGAGGAAAGAGGGGCGAAGGTGGAAGGCGGAGGTCTGTCCCAGCCTCCCCCCAGGGCACATTCGCAGCTCCCAGCCTCTCCCATGGCCCCCACCCCACAGGCTGGAGCCTCTTCCCCTCCTCGTAGGTGAGATCCCACCTTGTGGATACCAACAGCCTCCCAAAGGGGCGGTCCTGGGTGATTTTGGTGCCCCCCCGATGAGCAACATCCTCCAGTTGGCTTTTGCTGGGCTGGTTTACAAAAGCACATCCTGACCCACTCTCCTGGGGGGTCTCCAAATAAAGCAGCTTGAAGAAGGCTTTGGGGACATCCCAAAAGGTAGTCTTGGGGGTACAGGGCCAGGGACAAGTCCCTGGGGCTGGCTGAGCACACTCATCCTGCACGCCTGGCGGTGTTGCCCACCCCTGCCGGCGCCCAGCCCCTGGAAAGGTGATGAAGATGAGCCCACCATGAAGGCCAGGGATGCTGGACCTGTCAAAGGGCTCTCAGCTGCTGCCTGAGCTCCTCTCCCATCCCAGTCCCCATCGCCACATCCCAGCACCGGGATTTCCACAGCTTGGGACCCCAACCCAACGTTGGCTGGTTTCCTGGTGCCCCCCTGGCACCCTGGGAGCAGGGACCCCCCCCTCACCTCATCGAAAAAGGGGCTGTTGCCTTTGCGTATCCTGGTCCTCTTGGTCTGCCCGGCG
>NW_010097713.1:2351-3057 GCF_000699245.1 Pterocles gutturalis | reverse complement strand
CGCTTGGTCTCCCCGGCGGCTGTCACCTTCACCACGGGCCTGATGTTGACCCCGGGGAGCTGCCGGCCCTCGATGACCCTCACCCTGATCTGGGACAGGAGGGAGGACAGGGGTCACCATGTGCTGATGGAATGGGATGGGATGTCCAGGAGGACAAGGGGATGAAGAGCCACCATGGCTGCGACACCTCCGCAACATCTCAGACCCTTTGGGGTTGGTCCAGCCCTGGGATGGGCACCTGGGGCTGCCCCCGTAGACCCCCCATCTGGATGGGTTGGGGGCCTTGGGGAGGTGGGATCAGGAGGGCGGCTCATTCCCACCAGCCTCATCTCACCTGGAAGTCCTGCGGCTTGTTGGAGAGAGGCTTTTTGGGCGAGCTCCTCCTCCTCTTCACCCCCTGGACATGGTGCACGGGGGGCTTGCGGGGCAGCGAGGGGGGCTCGGAGCCCGGTGGCCCCGAGGAGGAGGAGGGCTCTGTCTCATCCCCCGTTACCACTTGTTTTTTCCTCTCCAGCTGTCTCTGCGTGGAGTGAGAAAGGGGATGGAGGACACAGGCAAGGGGATGGAGGACACGGGCAAGGTGGGGATGGGAATATGGGACCGCAAGGGTAGGGGTCTAGCTGGGAAAAAGGTGATGCTACAGGGGGACACGTCCCTCCCTGGTGCCCCACACTAAGGTTTCTGGTTACCGGTGACCGTGTCCGGC